>NC_139351.1:114186444-114423090 GCF_055883805.1 Amblyomma maculatum | reverse complement strand
GGCCGGTCCGTAGCACTCGGCCGACGCACGTTGTGTGTGTGTTCTATGGCGTCACCCGGCAGGGTAAAACGGGTGCGCGCACGCAACTCGCGTGCCCGCGCTTGCTCGCGGTCGCCACCGTATCAGCTTGCCGCTGACGTTCGTTCTAGTGGCGGGAATCCTTCCCGGCCGACTCACGTCGATCGTCCCGTGACGTAGACTCAACCCTGTTGTGGCTCCGCGCCACATATTAACGCGGGTTTTTCAGTGGCCTTAGTCCAACCATATGAATCCACCTTTTTTATTTTTGTCCAACTCTCCTGCCGTACTGGTTGTAGTTTGATTTTGAAATTCCAATATAAAGCAGAATAAAACAGAATAAATGAATTCAGGTGCACTGTAAGGCTGAAATATAAGTCAGCTTCAGAGTCGGAAGACAAATTGAGAATTCTCCTTGATTTTTTTTCTTGTCTCACTTGTAGAGCCCAAGAGAATATTCGTCAAACTCGGGCTCATAACTTTTCGTGTTTTTTTTTTTCACATTGTTTGTAACCATTCCGGCGTCAACTTATTTATGTTTATTGTAACGTCGGACTGCAGGCATGCGTCATTTCCTTCCCTCCATTTTTTTATTCTTTGAACGAGAAATTGTGGTTACTATGCTATTCAGCTCTGTATGAGGCGAATTTCCTACATTTTGTTCAATACTTTGATTCTTGCTTACATACAACGATAGTCCTGTGTTTTTCCTGCAGTATACTAGCGTAATTGTTAACTAATACACAAAGTTGCAAACAAATTGAATTGACCGAATATAACTTTAATTCACAAAGTTACAAGCTAAGTAAACAATATTTAATTGAAAACACTCTTGCACAGAGTTAGATGATTCGAAAAGCGACCTTTAACGCACGTACGCCTTTACATTAGACGTGGGTCTAGCTTTCTGGGGACCAGTTTTCTGGGGAACGAACCATGTGTGCAATTTTGGGGCGAACCGCGATTCACGCTGTTGGATATATCATCATCATCATCATCATCAGCCTGACTATACCCACTGCAGGGCGAAGGCCTCTCCCATATTTCTCCACTTAACCCGGTTCTGTGCTAGCTGCATCCACTTGACCCCCGCGAACTTCTCAACCTCATCCACCCACCTAACTTTCTGCCGCCCCCTGCTACGCTTTCCTTCTCTTGGAATCCAGTTTGTTACCCTAAGCGACCATCGGTTATCCTCTTTTCGCACTACATGTCCTGCCCATGTCCATTTCTTCTTCTTAATTTCCACTAGAATGTCGATAACTTGAGTTGTTTCCCTGACCCACTCTGCACGCTTCCTATCTATTATTGTTACCCCTACCATTTTTCGTTCCATAGCCCTCTGGGTTGTCCTCAACTTAAGTAGAACTCTCTTAGTTAGCCTCCACGTTTCAGCCCCATAGGTGAGTACAGGTACAACTGTTATATACTTTCCTTTTTAGCGATACCGGTACGCTGCTAGTCATAATCTGCGAGGGCTTGCCAAATGCGCTCCATCCCAATCTTATTTTTCTTGTTATTTCATTTTCATGGTCCGGATCTGCGGTTACTACCTGTCCTAAGCAGACATATTCGTCTACTACTTCCAGTACTTCGCTACCTAATGTAAACTGCTGTTCCTTCCTGAGGCTGTTGAACATTACCTTAGTCTTCTGCATATTGATTTTCAAGCCTACCTTTCTACTTTTTCTGTCTAGGTCATCAATCATTATTTGCAGTTCATCCCCCGAGATGCTTAGCAAGGCAATGTCATCAGCAAATCGCAGATTACTGAGGTATTCTCCATCTACCCTTATCCCCAACTGCTCCCATTCCAAGTCTCTGAATACTTCCTCTAAGCAAGCTGTGAATAGTACCGGGGAGATTGTGTCTTTTTGCCTAACACCTTTCTTTATCGGAATTTTGTTACTTTCTTTATGCAGAACTATGGTTGCTGTGCAGCCACTATATATTATTGTGGAAAGTACTAATCAAACCAAAATTACAGCCGCAACATACATACGACAGCATGGCGGGGTATACGGCGTTCACAAATGTTTCAAGAGTTTCATTTGGAGTAAATGATGACACGCATGTAAGCCTCGCGAAGAGGATGAAAAAAAAAAAAAATCGGTGTTTTTGTATATTTCTTCCTCTACCCATGTGACAGCTTTATTTACGCATGTGTTCTTCTCCTATGAATCAGTACAGTTTTTACCTACCTAACCTGCGCTTTAATCCTGTCACTGCTGCGCTATGTCTTGAGATTGTGACATCACTTAACTCAGTATCAAGCATTACTGAAGTTACTCTCGCGTTAGTACACAGGGTTCTTCTCGAAGACGAAGCTTCCTCTTTCCCACGGCGAAGCGATCCGGATGCGTCCTATAATATGCCTTGCGCTTTTTACGTTTTCTGTGAGTATGTGACCGCGATAAGGAAAGTGACGGTTTCCGCTCATCTTTCCGGATATATTTCATGCGCTGTCCGGGCCACGTCAGCTCAGGTGCTGATATAGTAGGAGGACGCGCTTCGACCTCCTCGGCACTCATCCTTTAGCTGATAAGTGCTGCCAGAATTTCCATACATGCAGCATTTTCGCTTTCCCATTTCCCTTCTCCTCTTATTGCGGCTTCACGTTGGTGGACTTCCGAACTGGGTGAAGGGAAAGAGAGAGTGACTTGGCGCGAGTGAAGTGGGGCTAAAAGTAGAGTCCTAGTACTTACTGTACGTGGGCAGTCGTCGAGTGCACTCAGAGTGCCGCGCGTTCAGAGCGATGCGGTTTTGTTTTCGACTCGACCCCGCGGTTGGTCAGCTCGTGATCACTGCTCGTGCACCGAGAAATTGGACGAATCGATCATGCCTGGTCTGAAACTGCCCCCCATCGCCAATCGACGCTCCGCGGTGGCTGTCAGGTAATCTCTTCACCTTTTCTTTTGCAGCGACTATACAGTCGCTGTAAACAATTCAGTAAACAACAGTGTATACTGTTGTTTCCTCATGCACTTACCCCACCCCCCCCACCCCCTCTTTATTTTTTTTTTTTTATCTTTTTGCCTGGGTGTAGTCGTGATGGCTACGCAATTCGAAGAAATTCGTAATAAAGCGGTGTTAGACTGCGTCAGTAACGAACAGCTAAGGATAATTTTTCATACTCATGCCCTTCTTAATAAAAGCCGGTGCACTGCACTGTGTATTAATCGAGCTGCATAAACATATTTCGTATTTTTCGGCGCCATGTGTACACCTATATATATTAAGTGGATGTTTTTAGAATCTCCCCAGTCGAAAAAAACAACAGAACTTTGTCATATGACAAAATGTCCTGTAGTTCTGTCGTAACCATCAAATATTTCTGTAGTACTTTTCTGTAGTTCTGTAGTTGTTCTGTCGTATACTTCTGTTTTCTGTAGTTCTGTAGCACTTTTCTGTTGTAACTACAGAAATTTCTGATGTTACGACAGAATGTTCTGTTGTGACAACAGGTTTCCCGTCAAAAACCGCACAGAAATTCTGTCGTAACATCAGAAAATTTTCTGTAGTTTTTTCCGACTGGTCTCGTCATTTTCAGTAAGATATGAAAGCTGAACTCGTTCCAATCGCGCGCGTACATAGCCACGTGTAGTGCGCGACCACTCCGCAGGTATAGTACAACGCGGCCGCTTTGTCGTCGACAGATCTGTCGCGCACACTCGCGTGTCATCGCGAGGTCGACGGTCGTTGTGACGCCACCCTGTCAACGTCGGTTGCCCAGCCGGCCCCGCTACGACTCCGTGCATGTGTCTCGTTGCGTTGGCAATGGCGTGTTGCGCTGTGTCTCGTCGCAGTTGGTCTTGCAGCGCCGTTGGTGTCGTACGTCCCTTGGGCACTCGCGACACCTGGGCTCGCAGCGGGATGCCTGTCCTCCTTGCTAAAGTCCATTTGCCGCTTCTCTCTCTCTCTCTCTCTCTCTCTCTCTCTCTCTCTCTCTCTCTCTCTCTCTCTCTCTCTCTCTCTCTCTCTCTCTCTCTCTCTCTCTCGGCTTTGTTCCATTCGCCGACTCATCCGTTGTCCAAACCGTGTTTCCATCTCGCAGTATCTGATCGGGAACAGGCACGTGTTGTTGAGGTGATCACCCCTATTCGGTCCGTGCTATAGTTGCTTTCTTTAGAGTGAAACATGTTCTTTGGATTTCGTGTGAAATGAACGGCTCTCATAACTGAAGCTTACCTTACTCTAGCCAAGGGGAATGTTTTTCTCGCTAGCGATAATAGTTATAATATTATATAGTAAGTGTTTATCAGCAAAGCGCAGCCGCAGGAACGCTCTCACTCTTGGTGTATTCTTGAAAGCCGTTGTTGGGGAAGGGAAGGAGGAGCACTGAGAGGAGAGAGAGAATGAGGCGCCATAGCCGAGAGCTCCAGTATGATCTGGACTTGACGTGCGTCGACAGGGCACAGCGCGCTGGCATTGTCTCCATTTCGCCTGCATCGAAATGCACTCTCAGCGGCCGAGATTTCACTTTGCAACCTTTAGCTCAGCAGCCAATCGTAGCTGTTCAGCCTCGCGAACATGTGGACAGTCCCGACGATACGGCGAGGGTCCGGTGTATTACCGTCACTGTCAATTCTTAGTTCTATTTTTTTTTTTTTTGTCCTTCTTGCCTTGGCACTAAACTGTGGTTTAGACGCGCGAAAATGTCACGCTGCTGATGGCGCAATTCTTTTACCGCCACTTTATTGACTTTCCTACAGCAAGCGGAGACAGCCTGTCAGAACTCTTGATTTTCATCGTCGGTAGCAGTTTCTGATTTCGTTGTTAGTCAACATGTTCTTAGCACGGTACGAGCGATGGGCTATTTTATTCACGCCGATTGCATGCAATGGCTTCAACGTGATGTATGCAGTCGTCAGGATTTATTGCAAGTTGCCGTTTATATTTTTTCCAGTCCATCCATAGTCGCTGGATGCATATGGCACTGAGAGGCTTTGGCGTTTGACTGCAAATCTAAAGGTGCGATGTTAAGCTAAAGAACACGTTAAGGGACCTTAGGGGTATGAATTAATCCACTGTTCTCCACCACAGCCTCCTCCGTAACAGAAGTACTCTCGGGACGTTAAAACTCCGCAATCCAAATTGTTTTCTGCCAAACGCCTATTCATAAAAACGACATATATAGCAGGCGAAACAAGGAGTCGCTGGCATCATATCCCTAATCAAAATAACAGTCTAAGTATTAACTACGTGGTAACTTAACTTTCCGATTCATTCATCCAATCGAAGTCCGAACTTCTGCAAATTTTCTGCAGGAATTTTCTGCAGGAACTTCTGCAAGTTCCTGGCACGCTGGACTGAACGGCTATTTAATACCTTTGTCAGTCGGAATGCATCATGAGACCGCGCAAAAGACAAGGGACAGAGAACAAAGCGACGGGACATAGCGCGGATAAGTCGGCAATCAGTTAACTTTTCTGTCTGTCACTTATGTCATCCTGATACGGCTTACGGGCTCCAAGGTTCCCATCCATGCAGCCTCCTCCTCCTTCCACCTTTCTGACCCGAAGACACAGTGCCTACGTGCCCACGCTCCCGTTCTGGACCCGCCCCAGCACTTGACGCAGAGCTTCTTGCACGCGCCTGTTCTTGGAAGCGGCCCGTTCACCGCCCTTTCGCGCGACGCCCCCTTCCCCTTCCTTTCTCGCTTGACCGTGGGAATCGCGTCTGGCGCGTGGCTGCTGTCTCGATGGAGCGTCATCCGCGCTGCCTCCAACGTCACCGCAGACTCCCGCGTTCGTTCCCTTATCCCGCTCTATCTGCCTCCCTCCTATCTCTTTATTTGGCTAGTGTTCGTGTTCGGTCCCAGATTCCATCCTCTCTGTCAAATAGCTCTTCGTGTGTGCCAGCCTCTCGTCTCAGAGCATACGTGTCCATGTATCAAGTCCTCCCGATGTTTCTGCGAGGAAGGAAAATCTGCTCTCCCCTTATGCCCGCAACGTAGCGAGGCGCGCTTCTTCCGAACTCCTCGACGTTATCTTTCTTTTCTCCTAGCGCTGGCTTCCCTGCCTTTTCGTCGCCGTCCCTGTCGTCTTCCGAGGCGGCAGTCTGGCGGTTTCCTTTGACACAGTGACACCGCCGCACTGGTTGGTGACGTGTTGCCACTGGCGCCTGCCCGTATGAAGACATCTCACCCTCCCTTTTATTTCTTGCTCACCTTCTTTCCTCTCACTTGCTTTGCTTTATTTTATTTTTTTTTATTTTTTTTTTTTACTTTTTATCGCCTCAGTTTTGGTGATGTACGGCTTATCAGCGACCGCTGTCACGTCCGCCACAAATATGCGCACCGTTCCCGGAGTATTCTTTCTCGTGTTCTTGGTGAACCACACTCGCCCGAATTTTCTTTGTCATCTCTGTTCTCTCAAGGCCTTTCTTGATGTTCTTTCTATTCGGTTGTCCGTATTGGACGGGTGCGGAAAGTTATGCGACGCGCGCGCTGTGTTTTTGGTGTAGGTTTCCACCTTCTTTCTTTATATCGCGTTCCGTTACTTGTCTGGCTTCCTTCCCATCTTGCCTTCTATCCTTCTGTCGTTCCTTATTCCTCCCGCATTTCCAAATTCTTTTCAATTTTTACGAAACGAGCCGGAAAAGATAGCGGCGGACATTGTGCCAGTGTCACATACTTTTCCTGTGTACTGGCAACATTCCTGTTTTAACTTTTTTTTTTCTACGGTTTTGCCTTTACTTCTGACTTTCAACTGCACGTCGTCATGGACGACATAAATGAAAAGCAGCTGAAGACAAAATAAAACAAACTGGATACTTAAGCGCACGACGCTGCTCTGTCGCCTTGTCTTGAATTTACATTACCAGGCATCTAGTTTTCTTCTTTTTTTTTTTTAAGTTGTGGTCGAATCGGTGCTCTTTATATTTTTTCTCCTTTTCTCTGAGATTTCAACCTTTCCAGGTCAGTTAACCATCAATCAGAATCTTTTTCTTACGAACGCGCTCCGAAAAGCTTTGAAAGTTGAAAGCTGTTTAAGGTCTCCAGTGTGCGACTCCTGCGCTCCTCGCGTTTGTTTTGGTAAAACCGAAACTTCGCGCTTACATCAGTTTCCTCGCGCCTTGCGCGTGGAGTTCCATAGCGCACTTGAAAGCTGTTTTGGTTTGGTTTGTGGGGTTTTAACGTCCCAAAGCGACTCAGGCTATGAGAGACGCCGTAGTGGACGACTCCGGAAATTTCGACCACCTGGGATTATTTAACGCGCACTGACACTTGAAAGCATTAGCTCTGTTTGGTTTACATTCATTTTTATTTCTTTGCTTATTGCGTCTGTTATTGTCCGAGGCAACCATACCGCTTAGTCACATGGCTGCCGGTGCTTCACTGTTTGTTACACGTTTCCCTTGCACGTGCTGGTTTTCACCTCGTCGTGCTTTTCAACATGTCCGCACGCCAGTTAGTTTCCGCAGTAATTATGTGAGCTTCTTTATGACGACATATTCGTCGCCAGCTCCGATTGTTTTCCTTCCTTTCCTACTTTTCACCTGCTCATTTCCGTTCTTACCTTCCTTCTGTTCCTATATTTCTCTCCTATCTCTCCATCTCGTCCTTTCTTTCATTCTGTTTACCAGAGCTTTGAACACACGTAAGTTTAAAACAGCGCTGTCGCATTTCGGCGCTCACGTGGGCGACTCCTTTGACCTTCGCCTTTTGACATAGGACGCCCTTTAGGTGGTTGCCGAGTGCGTATTTGCTCGCTTCCGATGCTTTCAACGCGTCCAGCGGCGTATCCAGCGCGTGCGTCCACGGGTCACACAAATGACGCTTGCGCACGCATCCCTGCCCTTCTGAAAAGCGAAAAATAGCGCCGTTTTTGCGACTTGTTTCGTGTCTCGGTTTGCGTTGCACGGCAGAATTGAGAGATTATGTACGCGTGAGCGGCGACCGCGTGGGTGTATTTGTCGATTCGGGCATAGCCATTTGGATGTCCTGAAGACCAGCAGAATCCAGGGACAGCAACCAGAAGTACGTAAAACGAGTTTTGACCATTTTAGGTCAACTTTTCTCCGTGACCAAACGATTTAGCTTTATTTCAGCCACCTTGCGATCAGTTGTGGCTGAAAGCTCTGTAAATAGGCGTTTCAGATTATTCTATATGGAAACCCGTGAACGTAATTAAGAAGTTGGTGTCCCTAATCCCATTAAAATAGGGCCCAGAATATTTTCTTTGTTATAGATATTTGAATAATTTTACCATATATTCACTCCGTCGTTTCGCGGCTTTCACCTTCCAAAGCAATTTCATGCGTACAGCCACGCGCTTTTGCGGCAACTGTAAGCATGCGTCCTGAATTTTATCCAGTAATTGGTTGTGTCATAATTGTAACATTGCAGAGTACCTTGCTGTCTATGGTAGACGAAGGGGCCTTTTATGAGCAGTACACTTGCGGTATGAGGCTTAATTCTCAACTTACTCAATGGAATATTACTCCAATGTTTTCTCCTCTTGCCTGTTTTTCTTGTTATTGAGAGATTATGTACGCGTGAGCGGCGACCGCGTGGGTGTACTTGTCGATTCGGGCATAGCCATTTGGATGTCTGGCAGTCTCGTCCGAGGTGTACGCGTCAGTTGCACCCGAAACAGCTCGAGTATGTTTGCGTTACTGGCTCGAACGCTGTCTTTTCGGCTCCGCTGATATTATGCGTGGTGAATGTGCGTGCCGCGTTGCTATCGAAGGCATCCGCCATGTTTTACTCTTGAGTAAAGCGTGAGATGACTAGGCAAGGGTGGAAACTGTCATGACGCCATAGGCATCTGTTATATTCGTACGATTTAACGGCGCTTTTTTGTTATTCTTGCTCGGTCCAGTGGGGGCGAAAAATTACGGTTATATTCTGGTATCCAGAGGAGGGGTCTCCTGTCGTTAAAAATTCTTTGTTTGCATACTTCGCTGCGCTGTCCAGGAGCGTCCTACAGCAGCCATTTCTCCTTACTTAACAGTAGAACGATAACTAATAAGGAAGAACCATGGAGATAAATATCCCAACAATTTTCGGAAGTTTCTACTTGATGCCCATGCTGTCACTTGCACGGCCGCTTCTTCGTTACTTGCCGTTGTCAGCTTAAGCAGCGGCTATTCTTTGTAACGACACATCGCTGTCTGACGCCTCGTAACTACCATCTGTGCTCACTGTTGACACTATTTGACTCCGCCTTAGTTCTTCTCTTTTTTTTTTCTTTTTTCTTTTTCTTTTTTTTTTTTTTCGACCCATTCGCAACACGCTCGACGGTGCACGCCGAGCACGCTCGTGAAAGGCTTGTTTTTCCGCCCGCGCGGGCGCGTCATCGACAGCCCAAGCTCACGACGCATAATAAATACACTCTGACATGGCAAGCAGGCAGTTGCGACGAAGCCTTCGCCAAATGTCGCAAGGCTTTGTCACGTGACGTCTTAACGCTGTCATCGTGCGTATGCTAGGCCGTCGTTGTTGACGTCGTCGGTCAAACATGGCACGCGGGGCGAGGGTTCGTAGCGGTTGATGCGGCGCACGTTAGCTTTGATGTCACATTTCTTGTTTTGATTTACCGTTGCCTTGCTGTATACACGTTTGGATACATGCATGTATGCTGTATATAGGCTCGCTTCCTCTGCCGTCCCGGTCTTCTGTATAAGAAATTAAAGACCGTCCTCGTCTTCTTTATATGCGAGAAGCAGTGTAGACCAACTAGCCCAAACCAGGCTTCTGTTATGTCAAAAAGCCCTCCTCTTTGTCATTACAAGCAAAAGCCATATATGCTATTCTGCTACGATAACGTTTAGCTCGGAGGAAGTTGCTAGAACGCGGAGCAAATTCCAGACGTACTAAGATTACACGTACGAAGGCATCATCGTTTATCTTCATTTTTATCTGCCCAGTGCTAATCTTGCGTGTTTCTGGCGTCATACCTTGCTGTGGTGACACGGAACCGAAACCCTAGCCGTTGCAGCGTAAGCCGACGGTGTACGCGTTTTGCACACTCGGTTACAGCACACGTATGCGCTCCAGTCATCATTCCTCATTATGGCGAAAACCGCCTGTGTGGTGGCGAAATTGACGACCTAAGCCTACCACGTCAGGTCACCCCATTCGGTCGTGCGTCCTGCATGTCGACAGCATGCGCAGTGCATCGCGCCACGCCTACATGGGGCTTTGTGTGTACGAACGCGACGTACATACAAACGCGCATGCACACGTGTCATGATGATAATGATGAGCCTGTGTTCTACGCTGTGTATGCGTGCGTATTCTGAACTTACATAAACAGATAGATATGTTGGTACTTACTGATCATGGCGGGGTCATTCTGGGCGCGTGTCAGCGTTCATCGCTCTGGATTCGATCAGCGCAGGAGAGAGGGAAAGAGACCGTAGGAGAGAGATAGTGAGGTCGACGTATCCCCTCATCAATTGGCCAAATAGCCCCGGGTTTTGCCCCTCCTTGTCGACGTCCTTTTCTGCCGTCCCCTTACCTCCCAAGCATCTCCTCATTGCCAGCTTTTTTCATGCTTGGTCTTTTGTGCTGCACACGCGTCGTCATTGTTGTCTCGCAGCGTCTCGTGCGTTCTCCCGAGATCGACTGCTCATCCTCCCCATCGCTTCCTTTCTCTCCCTTCCTTTCCCTCTCTTACCCTGCTTTCTGGGGACGTGTCGGCGGCGGCGTCCGATTTCCACGCGAACGCCAGACACGCTGCTCGCTGCGATTCCTCTTTCCCTCTTCGGCCAGCCACGATACGCCGCGCAGCAATGCGTCCTGAGGCAATCGATTTGGAATGGGAGAGAAGAGCGCGTCGGGTTCGCTGGCGTCGCCGCTTATATTTCCTCTATCTCCCGTACGCTTTGTGTTGGTGGCGGTATGGGCTGGCTACGCTTTCCCTTTTCTTTGCGGGCCACTCTTGTGTGCGTTTTAGGCTTGCGATTGTTTTGTATGGACGCTTTCTGAGCGGAAGCCTGAGCTTGGCACGAACTTTGACTGAAGCAGGATCACGGTTTGAACATTTCCACCGTGATGATAGAAAAAAAAATAAAAAGGCAGAGATATAGGAGGACGAACGTTTCGCTGTATTATTTTTCATTGCCTTCTTGCGTTCTCTGTGTTCGTTGTTTTGTTTGTGTCTCTTGCAGTGCTTATGTTTGCCGCAGATTTTTGCTGGGACTTACAGAAAAAAATGAAAAGCTTGCCATACTTTCAGCACCCAAGGGAAATAGCTTGTGTGTGTGTGTGTGTGTGTGTGTGTGTGTGTGTGTGCGCGCGCGTGTGTGTGTGTGTGTGTGTGTGTGTGTGTGTGTGTGTGTGTGTGTGTGTGTGTGTGTGTGTGTGTGTGTGTGTGTGTGTGTGTGTGTGTGTGTGTGTGTGTGTGTGTGTGTTCCGGGCCACTTCACTGTGAGAAAAAGAGAATTTTTTAACATCAGACCCGATACATTGCATTGATCATTTGATTTTGTTTTTCTCGCTTCTTCTTTGGGAAATAAAAGAAGGCGCTCAATTCATCTTTCGCTCTGAACAACTTTCTCCAGCGCTTCTAATCTGGGCCGCCCCGTGGAGATGTACTTTCGGAGTTAAGTTTCTCTCGCGACCTCCTCCCCTCGTAATCTCGAGCTCCGAGTCACGTTGTGCAGTCTGCTACAAAAAGTGTTTCCCTTCTCGCGCTTTCATTTCCCTTTGTATTTTCTTCTTACGCTTTGCATCGTAGGGGTTCATGTCGACTTTCCAACGCATCTTTGACGCTGGATTGTTGATTTCTTTTTTGTGTTTTTGTATTCAGCCGGCCTTCTAAAACACTGCCAGTTTGACGGTGCCTTCGCACGTACGTTACGAGGCGCCTACTTATTCCTTCTCGCGTACTCCTCGGAATTCAAGCGGTTCTTGTGCATGCACGTTGAGCTCGTCATATTTTGTATCCTAGGCAAAGAGAGGAAGCCGACTCCGGGATGAGCCCTCGGAAAGGAGGCGGCGTCGCGGTGAACAGGATCTAGTTCTTCGTTCGCTTTGAGAGAGGTCGAAGGTCTTGGAGCAGAGCACCCCTGGGGGAAACAAAGCTTCCGAAACACGTTGCCAGCTCGTATTTCTCGATTTCTGTCGCCGGCATTGCTTTGCATACAACCCCCCCCCCTCCCCCCCGACTCCTAAAAATAAAAAAAAAAAAAAGCATCCCGGTTATGCTGATGTAATAATATCTTCCGCACTCTAAGAGTTACCGTTTCGAACGACGCCAACACATTCGAAGCGCTTCGCAACATTTTGTATGCGTACGTAGCGGGTGAAGATAAAAGACTGACCAAGATTGAAAAAAAAAAAGTGCGTACACTGAGTTGAAAATGAGGCTGGAGATGTATATGGCGGCGGAAAAAAAAAATTCCTTCGATACGGTGACATGCGAAAAAGAAAAAAAAAAAGCAAGAAAACGAACATAAGTAACACCCCTCGACTGCAAAACAGAAGCAGCCACAAAAGTTCTGGCATACTTTTGTGGCTGCTTCTGTTTTGCAGTCACGGGGTGTTGCTAATTTCAGTCTTCTTGCCATTTTTTTTTTTTTTTTGCAAGTTCCTCTTACACCTCGTCAGAAAAATTTTCAGATTCATTTTCATTTTTTTTTTCTTGCACATTGTCGCGCATTTTATCTGTAGCCACTTAACGATATTTTCCGAGTTTTTTGTTCTTCACCAGAGGTCCAAAGCGAGTTTGCTGTCCACATCTTTTTTCTTCACCGAGTTAGGCTGCGCGATTAGACGAAGAATTTGCTTTTTCTCCGCTGCGTCGTCTGCTTAAGCGGCGGCTCCGCCAAGGCGCGCTTGGCGGAGCCGCCGCTTAAGCAGACGACGCAGCGGAGGCCCCACCTACAGCTGTCACTGCGCTTGCGCGCTCGTTCCCCAGGCACCCGCGAGAGGCGCTCCGCGGAGCGCTGGCCACGCAGAGCGGTGTTCAAGGTAGAAGTGGACGACCGTGTACGTTTAAGAGGATGCTTGCGCGATCACGAATAATCGTCGACGTGTTCTGATGGTTCGTGACTCGAAGCTAATCATTCTACACGGTACGCCTCAGCTACTACCAAGAACCTGACCTTCGTCTCCAGCTGACCTTCGTCCGCTGTTCATAATAATCGGCTTTCATTGGAATGGAAGTGACGGTCTGCTTCATTTTGTCAAGAGTGAAAAAAGAAAACGAAGCTTTTCTTTTTTTTTTCTTTTTTTTTTTACCGTCAGCCAGTGTCGCATTAGCCGCAAGTACAAAAAATACAAAGTGATAGAAATTTTGTTTCCAGAGTTACGAAATGCATGCACCGTGCCACGCCTTACCTGTGCGGCCAAGAGCTCGGAATTTCATCAAGTCAGCTTGCGCTGCTCAACAAGCGAGTGGTCCACTCCACATTCACGCGTGGTGCGTAAGCCCCGCCTGCTCGGCGTTCTCAGTTGGTGCTTTTTTTCTTTTTTTTTTACTCTTTTTCGCGCTCTTTTTCCTTCAGAAGACTGTCAACATTGTATCCATTGTTTCTGCCTTTTTTCGTGATCAAAATAATGGAAGAGTAGTTTGAGCAATTTTTAGAGATGACCTTACAATGCAAGTCTCTTCGTTACGTAACAAAAACATGTGCTCGTCATCCGGCTTCGCTCATTTTACACCTAAGCAAGGACTTAGTAAACTAGGCTGATGGATTAGCGAAGAAGGGAAGAAAAAACGCCTCCGAAACCTGAGAGGCAGGCAGGGGCTGGAAGTTATGCATAAGTGAAAGAGTGTCATTAAGGCCCGCACTAATTAGTCAACGAGCGCTGGCTTATTAAATCTAAAATAAGGGCTCATTAAGAACTTTTCGCCAGTGCAGCTGAGTGGCTTGATCCCAGTGCTTGGGGTGTTCTTCTTTCTTTCTTTTTGCTACTTAATAGTTTAATAAACCTGAGCTTTGATGGGTTCAAGTGCTTCGCATGCTTTAGCTCTCGGAACTCACTTTTGTATATTTAGTGTTAAAGTGCGCATGGACAAGACTACTCGTTTTCTAAGCAAAACCTGATCTGTCCCTGAAGCATCCATGTTCGCCCAGGAGCGTGACGTCACCCATGTGTCATGACAGAGCTGGCCAGAGCTGTCAACTTCGACAGCACTTTTGAGATGGGAACCGAGCCGACCGCCGGGAAGCAATAAAAAACTTGGCCGCTAGTGGGTATCGAACGAAGCAAACAAATAAGCTCTGCTAGACACTGCGTACACCAATGCGCATACAAGAGGCTGCTTTCTTCACATTCCATACTGCCAATCATTCACCCCGCGTATCGGATGTCGTCATCTTCACTGTACACGAGAATTCTGCCTAGTTCATTGGCTGCTTTTATCAGATCCAGTACAGATCTACTTGGTGTCACCCTGTGCTTGCTATCGATCAGTCGGATCTGATGTAATCTAGACGCGGTGAGAGACAGACAGGCAAAAGATAACGATCGATGGGACTTGGGCAACCCGTTCAAACTTGGGTGCCAGAGCACTGAGCCCTGTCATTCAGTTATGCTAGTTCTGCTCAGCACACTGTAAACCTCTTTACAATGTACTAATAACAGTATTTGATTATTGCGGAAAAGAAAAAGCGATATCTTGAAATTATTACACAAGGTGCATGTGCGAACGCATTTCTGAAGGAAAAAGAAAACTAAAGTAT
The DNA here is from genome assembly GCF_055883805.1 of Amblyomma maculatum. Classification (NCBI taxonomy): domain Eukaryota; kingdom Metazoa; phylum Arthropoda; class Arachnida; order Ixodida; family Ixodidae; genus Amblyomma; species Amblyomma maculatum. The sequence goes on along the minus strand of NC_139351.1, from coordinate 114,408,432 downwards.
ATGCTTCCAGAGATGCAGAATGTTGCTCAGAGACTGCTTTCTACCACTGCTACCCCCCCCCCCCCCCTGTCGCGCTCCGCTGTATTGGTGCATCATGATAGAAAGGCCTTTCAATTTGTTACTGATTTACTGTATGCGCGAGAGCATCTGAGCACAATTTATCATGTCAAGAGGTTCAGAAGCATGTTAATTGGTAAATTTAAGAAAGTTTCCTTCGTTAAATTAGCCATATTCTTTTTCTCTCTTTTTTTTTTTCTTTTTTCGTTCCGCAATGTACAGGGAGGGGACATCACAAACTGCTTGTCGCGGAATCCGGTGGCGCACGACAAATTCCTGGACGTCATCATAGTATGTGCACCCGCAACCAATTTTTAGCTTGGCGGGTGACGATGTGTTTTTTTTTTTTTTTCTATTTCTTTTCTTTTTTTTTACTGCTTGTTTTGGATTGCACGCTGAAATCGTCACTCTGAGATGACAGACTTGCGTGCCGTCCCTGTGTTGACAGTTATATGATTCAGCGTCATCAAAGTTCTGTACATTTGTCTGTATACTGTCTCATAATTCCAGGATAGCTACATTAAAACGTTACTGCTGCGAACACCCCGGAAGCAAAATTGTAAAGACCTCTGAGCATGCTCCTATTAGAGCCAAACTGCCCACTTTTGAGTCAACTGTCAGCTCACAGAACAACCAGAGCTTGCATCCAGTCGGTAAAAAGAAGAAAAAAAAAAAGCTTTACAAAACTTGCGGCCACGTAGTGTTGCAGCAACCACCCACATACTCACAATGGAGCCTCCGTCCAGCTGTGCCGTTCCTCCGCGCTTGTCTGTCCCTCCCCTCTTAGGCACGTCTGAACTGGACAGCTTGCAATGACATCCCGATGAGGCAACCCAATCCGTCTTGTCGCGGGCCCGAGACGAGAAAAGTGCGCGTGATAAATTTTCAGCCAAACAGATGGCGCCTTCGTCTGTCGGTCGGTCGGCAGGTAGGTCTGTCAGGCAGGTCTGGCAGGCAGAAGGTTTTACGGCGGTTTCGCACGCCGAGGCACATTTCGAAAGCACTATGTTCTTTGTGGAAGCGCCGCCGAGGTTTTGTCTACAGGAACACAAGGCGGCGTGCTTGGGCCACGATTTCATCATAGCGGTGACATGGACATTTTTTTTTTTTCATAAATCGCGGCGTTCTTTCAGGATAGTATTTCTCAATGATCGATCGTGCTGAATCGGAGCGTCTTGCGTGGCCTTTGGTAGTCGGGGAACACAAAGCATGGTCAGCGATGCCAGCTTTCTTTACTGATTTCTCCTTAATCAAAATCGCATCTAGTTAGTAGGGTGTAATACGTAATGCGTTGCTCTCGTTATTTGGACTTTTCGAATTTGATTTAATCTCTCTGTCTATACAGTATAAAAGCTTTGGAGGGGGGGGGGGGGGGGGGGGTTAGAGGGAGCGGACATTTTGAGTAAAAAGTGAGGGGAAAAGGGGGAGGTTATGGGAGCGATGCCGAATGGTATCAGTGATGAACGAACATTTTAAGCCACGTCTCTTTGCGCAGTCTGGGACGACGCTCGCATAACTGTTGTTGCGAAGCCTCGTGACGACAGAAAATGAAAACGATCGAGGCCGGCGCGAACAAGGAAGCGTAATTGAGACCGTTTCGGCTGTGCGCTCTGCCTCGGGACAGGATGCTGTCGCGCGGCAGATTGGGTGTCTGCTATGTCTTGGCATCTAGAAGAGCCTACATGCTAGCAGTTCCGCGTATCGTGTGATGGTGTTGAAAGGAAGGCTTTTGTTTTGCTCAGACCTCTTCGGTATTGGCGGAGATTTTGGTGAAGTTCATTTATTGCGGCGTTCCACTGCAAGATTCGAACCTCGTTGACCTCATGCTGCATTGCTTATCAGCGTTCATAGCAAGGTTGTTCTTGCTTATCTGTTGCTGTTCGTGCTTTTGAGCGATTGATCGCTGATTGATTGATTGATTGATTGATTGATTGATTGATTGATTGATTGATTGATTGATTGATTGATTGATTGATTGATTGATTGAACAGCGTTTGGTTGATCGATCTACCGCCGGATTCTCAGAGCGAGCATTTATAATCAGGCAATTTTCAAAGCGTGACCGATAGAGCCAATTGCGAATTTCGCATGCTTTGATGAGAATGGATTAGAAGAGGAGATGCAAGGCCTAGCTGGTGTTAATGTTTCACTGTGCTGCTTATTACGGTGTAGGCTCTAGATGCTGGATGACAAGTGTTGTTTTAAGCATACATCGGTCTCGATGCGTGTGGGTTTGTCGGTTTGTAGGCTTTAATTTGCGGTGTGCGCAAAGTAATGGGAGGGGGGGTCAAATTTCTGCCATATTTTAGGCACCTGTGAGGTTTCCAGTAGTTGTCGGCATACTCATGTTGTTCTCTTCACTGCATCGCAACTTTGTATGCTATTCAAGAAGTCGACTGATTTAATATGCACTCGAGTGCAGCACCCAGGGTAATTGGCTTCCTTGAGGGGACTCACCGACCTGGTTTTGTTTTATTTGTAGTTGTAGTACGCTGGATATGAACTCGTCCAAGAATAGTCTGAGCCACAGTCCGACTTGATGTCTCAGAAGAGCTTTGCGGCTAGGCTCCAAACGTTAAAGAAAAAAGAAACACAGTCTTCCCAGAAGTAAATGTTAGAAATTGCGTCAAATTATTGCTCCTCTCGTTGTCGGCCCGTCTGTTTCCATCGACGAACTGAAATAATTTTACTTTCAGGAAACGCCAGTTGTTTATTGTTTTTCGCGTTGTGCGCTTTTAAGGACAGTGATTTCTCCACGGCTTGCCGCACCGCTCTCGTTAGGATTGGGCATCGCTAATGAGATCTTTGATGAAAAGTATTCCTTCTTGTTCCAATTCTCGCGCAATGCTTTCCTTTAGTCAAAAGTGATAAAAGGCGAGACGGCGGACGGGTTTTCTTTCTCCTAAACAACTCTTGTAACTGACCAAGCGTGCGCGAGACGGTTGGGCTCCGGATGTAATAATGCTCATTTTAATGGATGGCGGGAATTCCTTAATTAACGCCCGTCTCGCTGGCTCCTTTCGCGTGGAACAAAGCGTCTTGCAACAGCTTTCTTGTATAATTACCGTAAGCACGCGTGGTGGGTCCCATGTTATTATACTTTTTTTCTTTTTTCCTTTTTCGTAGAAATGCAGTTTTGCAATTTCATAATCCGCGGCTCATGCCTGCCTGGTAAACTCTTTCTGTTCCCGGCGCTTTCAGTTCGGATTCCAATGTACTTAACGCGGCACGAGCAACAGTGTTTGTTTGGCCGCTTGTTCACAGAAGGGAAGAAGACAGCGCTCAGAGCGCCATTTGTAAACGCCTCCTTAGAGTGCTCGCGGACCTGGGTCAGCCTGCAGCCAACAAGCTCATAACGTCGTTGTGTGCCCATCATCACCCTAACCATAAATAGCTTGAGATCGTTATCATGTTGCCGCAATCGTATCTTTCTTTCTTTCTTTCTTTCTTTCTTTCTTTCTTTCTTTCTTTCTTTCTTTCTTTCTTTCTTTCTCTCTCTCTCTCTCTCTCTCTCTCTCTCTCTCTCTCTCTCTCTCTCTCTCTCTCTCTCTCTTTGGAGCAGTGGAGGCGGTTTCGCAAACCCGCCCTGAAATCGCCCCGCGTACGCTGAGATCGTCCACGGCGCACGAACAGTCCTGCCCGTTTTTCTTATACTTGCGAAGTATATATATTTCGTTCCTTCCTTCAGCCGACGCATCAGTCGACGGACTTTATACAAAGCCGGGGACGGGGAGGGTCGTATCTTCGAAGAACAGCTGGTCATCCCTCCTACACGCAGGCCGCTTCCGGCTAAGCCAACACCTTCCCGTCCGGGCCCTCGGCGCGCGAGAGCACTAGCGTAATTGAGACTGAAGCCTCGCGTTCCTCGGGCCCGAGGCTTCATGCTTCGTCGCAGACTCCCTGTACACCGCCATGCTGCCCTCCCCCTGCTCCTTCCCACCGGTGGCTAATTACCGACCGCCGGCCGCTATATAGATGCGGTGCTTTGTTCGCGTTAGGCCCTGCCGCAAAACACCCCGCGTGCAGACGACTACCTCGCCTCTCACCCTCTATGCCCACCTATATCCTTTGCTCCGCCTGTCTCATTGGCGCGCCCTTCCTACCTGATCGCGATCTGTTCCGCTAGAACCGCGCATCGTTTCGGTAAGCCAGATCTGGCGTCGTCCATTAGGACCACCTGTAGTGGCGTTCATTCATGGCGTGAACCATCTCATGTCGCCGGCTTCTCCATAATGGAAGAAGACTGCACCGCAAGAACGCTGTGTGGGAACGCGGTGCGTCGTTATGAGCGAGGTTGTTGCTGCCCCTATACAGCATGGCACAAAAATTACGAGACACTGGCGATTAAAGTGATGAAAGGCGAAAGCTTGAGTGCCGCATTCTGCTACGCATTTGTTGCGAATGTGGCGGTGAATGATGCTTCGAGTAAAGAAGGTGACTACTGTTTCACATTCCTCCCTTCCTTTACGGCATGGTACATGTGTACGCTGAGAATTGCGACAGATACTGCGCCTTTTCTTCCCTATAAATCAATTTCAAACGCCGCTGATGCCTGCTGTACTAACGCCTCCTATCAGTGTAAGGCGCTAGATTATTAGGGACACTTAAGCTCATCCTCTAAGGGTATGACGCGAGAGCGTAAGCTACCAGCCCACATATAAAGTCACGCTTCAACCAAGCTTTATGGACGTGCCTGCATGTCTTAGGGGTAACGAGAATGCAAATAGTTCTGGCAGGCTGATTCTGACATCAACCTCCCATATGAAAGAAGCGACCCGAGTTGGCAGCTCCTGCCAAAAGCGTGACACTTTTGCTGACGACAACGATGGGCCATTAAAGGCTTTCTTTCGCCTTAATACAGGGTGGAGAAGCATACCCATGGCCACTCCATTCCTTAACTACGTTATATTGTCATGTGCTGTGGAAATAGTGCGAATGTAATTCAGTATTGTGCTGAAGTGCGAAAAACTGCTTGAATCACTGTGACGCCAACGCATTACGTCCTTCGCTGCGAACCGACAACTATACTGCGGGGTCAAAGTAGTGGTGGGTGGGCTATATTCATTGCTGGTGGTGATGATATCGTTAGGTACTAGAACAAAATACTGAAGGATGTGGGACTGGGTTGTTGCAGGCATATGTCTCGAGCAAAGGCAAACAAAAACTAATCGTAGTGGTCAGTACAATGTAGCGATGAGTGACCTGAAGAGAGCTGAAATTCAAAGACACGAAACGGTCTCTGAAATTTACCTAAAGGTACGTTGTAGTCTATAGCAAAACGGACGCCACTAGCAGGAGCTGAGTCGGCTGTAGCGTTATAGGGCAGCACGGTGTTCGTGTGCAGGACACCTGTTCCTTCACTTTACGCCCACACCTGGTGTGTCGCGTAGGTAGTTGAAGGGAAATTCATTAGTGTATCTGAACTGAAAATTGGAGGGGAGGCGCGACGGACAAAATTTAAAAGGACGTGACCTTGCGTCGACAAAATTTGTCGCCACATTTTTATGTACTACCCTCTATAATACAAAGTGACTACCACCACACGTCTCCCATAGCTTTGACAGCGAGGCACGGTTTTAGCGGCGAAAGAGAGCAGAGCCCGGTGTCTTACTGACTCCAGTCTGCTATCCCGGCGGCGTAGTCCGGGCTAATGCGTAGATATTGCAGTCGGGCATGGAAACTTATATCCATGAAAGGACGCGTCGAATGCTTTGTTTCGTCTCTCGTGAGGCTCTGCCTTTCTTCTCTACCTAACGATTGAGACAGGCGAAGGTTTTCAGTCGAGCAATGGGCAGTATGAATACGCCGACGCACCTGCGCTCTATTGGAAGCAGTATATTCGTTTCTTTATTGAGTAGGGTTGACGGCGCCGTTCGCCTTCTTTGGAGATAATATGCGGTTGTAAATCTGCTCCGCATTGTGGGAACAGCCGACTCAGTCGTATAGCTTGTTGGGTAGGGAACCAAACTGTGTTTGCCCGACATATAGGCCATTATCTAGTGAACAGTAATGACACGAAACTTTAGTGTTTGTCGGAGTCCTTCAGTTTGGTATTGACGGGTTTATTTATGGTGGTACGTTGGGTGTATGTGTGCAAATAGCGCGCTGAACACTATATTATTTTTTTTTATATGGTACAAACGCTAGCAAGCAGGTCTGCGATTTTGCTCTTTAAATTGACCCTGTCCTCCCCGGACACCCACCTGTTTCGAAGTGTTATATCTACAAACAGAAGAAACAGATTGAACAGAAACGGCATGCAATAAAATTATTGCTCATTTTGTTGAGCTACCAACGGCTTGAAAGGAGAATGATATTTGTTACAGGCCTGTTTCTGTAAACAGCTAAAGAGCACTAGCCTCCTGTGTTTGAAACACTTGTTTGTGAGGCGCATGTTATTACGTTGAAAGGAGAGAGAGGGATAGCCTTATAAATGTGAGTCGAACTGATTGTAAACGGGGTTGGGGAGAGTGTTTGGCAGATAACATCTCGACAGGCGCTGCTATCCTGTGCAGGCGTGGCTGGTACGAAGCTCTTTAGACGAAAGTATAGCTACACCAAAGCGGGCAAGCTACAATGGGTAGATACATCGTTAGTTACCGCACGTGCTGGGTGGTCTCGGGCCTTCCCGTCACGTCTCCGGGGCACGTACCACGGTTGCCACGGTTCATTGTACGCGTACAGATCGGCCACGCTCGCAAACAAGGCCGACGACATCGGCACGCGCGCCGTGGGCTTCGGTACAACAGTATACAAGGTGCACAGGCCCGGAGCTTGGTGCTCGCGCACATCCGGACACCAGCGCATGTAGGACACCAAACACAATGCAGAGAGCATAAAGCTTAGCATATGGTTTTTCTTTTTTCTTTTTCGTGCGAAAGCGGCAAAACGTAGGAGTCTATGAAATCACCGACAGGAGCGAAAATATATTTATAATTAGTCTTTCAAAACACCTCGAATTGAATTGAAAAGCGTTCTTTTATTGTGCACCGCCAAGCACACTTTACTTGTGGCATCGACGCTACATTCTCATACGAACCAATGTATAGTTTAACAGTGTCAACTCTGACATGTTCCTTGTGATTTTTTGCAACAGTTTTTCTGAAAGTAATGTGATTTTTTTCTACATATTTATGTGTACACTGCCAAATCTCTGTAGGGTGCTTCAGCCTCTTCAAGCCTTCTTATTGGCTTTTCGTCGGCGCACCCAAATATTTATGATGTTAAGTGTAATTGTGACTATGATACACAGAATATGCATATTCCAAAGCACCATGATGCTGATGTTCTCCGTCTGGCGGAATAGAAACGCAGGTTTCATCGCTGCCTTTTGCTGGTCGTGTACGTAAAGGTTGTGTATCTGGCTGAAGGGCGCGGGGTCCTTTCCATGAAAACGCAAAAGGCCTTGATTAGAACGCTGCATGACATCGTGGCATTCTTAGAATATATCATGGCAAAGTAAGTCTACGCCTGCCGCACAACAACGCCAGGAGGAACATACGCGTTTTTGTATTTGAAGCCCCCGCCCCCCCCTCCCCCCCCCCCCCACACACACACAAACTTCCGCTTCCGTTTCGCTCGAGTGCGTCTCTTTTGGGCGAAGTCATGTTAGCTCTATCTATATATACGTCTTAGCTGTGCCACCATCACTTCTGTATGGATCGGCATTATGGCTCCAAGCACGTCTAGGCTTGGAAGAAAACCGACTGGCGAACTTTGGGACCCATTGTTCTCGAAAGGTCACTTTCTTTTTCTCTTCTTATTATTAGTTTTGCGCGGCTGCACGTTGCCATTCTGGCTTCGGAACTGTCTCGATAGATTTAGCTCTGTGCCGGCTGAACTTTCCTTTGTGTCTTCGAGACGAAGAAGCAAGCCACATTGACTGGTCTTTTTCGTATTTTTTTTTCTCCACTGTATTTGCTTCCCGTTAATGCCGCAAGGGGGCGGCCAGAACGATGCATTTCTCTCTCCAGTCGCATTATTGGGCCCGTTAGCACGTATACAGCTAAGCAGTAAGAGAAAGAAACAGAAACGGGGAAGAGTTGTGAGCGGGAATTCTTCCTTTCTGGGCAGTTACCGTCGATTTATGTCTTTCCTAAAGTAAGTGTCCCGGCCGACACGTTCCTGGTATGGCTTTCCACTAATGGCCCCTACATGACTCGATAGCTCACGGTGCCCGTGAAGATATGTAAGCTTTTGTAGACCCGCACCTTCCACCTGTCCACTTTGTATTGTTTTCCGGTTCTTGTTCTTTTTTTTTTTTTTTTTTTTCCTTGTATCGCGTCTGACTCAACGGACCTCCCCGTCGACCCCCATTCCAACCTTCGCGGTACTGACTTGCCGTGCATGACTAATTATTTATTACCTGTCCCTGTCGGACATAGTCCCGAAGTCGCGGTGAAGTTGAGGCCCAAATTGGAGCTGAACCCACCCTCTAAAATAGAGGCCGAGCTTTCCCGTCACAACATACGTTTCTATTCTTGCGTTCTTTCCGCTTCACACCTGGTGCATGACCCACCATTGTGACCTTTATTGCTTAAACCTAGAACCACAACAGAACATCGTGTGGATTGTCGGTAGTGTATAGGAGGTATTCACTGACGCACTGTGCGCGGTGTATTGTGGGTAATTGAGGCGCAGTCGGCCATTTTTGTGTCCACGGAACGAACAGGGCGAACGTACGTATCAAGTGCTGTCGTGCGGTTCTACAATCAATGGCATCCGTATCAATACGTTGTTTATTGAGCTATCGTAGACTGTAATAGACGCGTGCACAGTGTAAACAAAGGAAGCTGAAGAGCTGCGCGAACGACCTCGGCATTTTAAGGTTCCGGAAGTAGACACGAACAACTCCACTCGAACGAGATACCTCACCGAGATGCGACGTTACGTATGGCTGGCACGGCTCAACCGCACAAGTATTATAGAATATGAGAAATGTATGTCAAAATGGGCTGGACTGGAATCTTCCGGATGTGCCCCAGCAGCCAGCTCTTGTCACTATCCGTGCACGACTGTTCTTCACGCACTCGGAAGACACATTCCCGGTAAAAGAGCAGCGCGGTATAGCTTCCAGTCATGCGCATGCATGCAGCGCGCCGCCAACACCTCCTCGCCGTGTTTTGCTGCAATAAAATCCTTCAAAGAGGGCTCGCTAAACTTTGTGTTTGCCGCACTTGCCTCATTCGATCAGAAGAAGTCGGATGTTCGCATCGTCTGTGTCGGCTGCTAATCAAAGCAGACCGCATGCAGATTCGGCGAAGGAACGTAGTCGGGCAGAGTTGTTTTGCAGAAGGTTTGAAAAACTTTATAAAGTTATTTATCTCTCATAACAAATCAAGTTTAGCTTGGCCAAAACTGCGCTGTATTCCCAGAGCTTTGTTGCAAAAAGTTATTTCGAGCCCGCAAGGCAACGAGATGGAGCCACCGGTGTCATCCCTGTGGCCTGTGGCCTGTGGCAGCGGTTTCTTTTGCTTCCTTACCGCTACAGACGATGCAAACATCCGACTTCTTCTGACCGATTAAGGCAAGTGCATCAAACAAGTTTTGTATAAAACATCCTGACTACCAAATGCCATTTCTATGCAAAATATCAGCTACAAAATCTCAGCGGTTTAGTTGGTATAAACGTTGGGCGGCACGCACGTAATTACACAAAGAGCGAGTTCGTCTGCTTCAACCGCGGCTCTTAACCCAGCCGCTTGTAACGTAGTTGCATTCTTCGAGTGGTCAGTAGGCTTGCGATTGGTTTCTTGTGACGAAGCTCGTCCGTAGGACAAGGGATTCATGAATGTCGCACATATCTATGCGTGGGCACAGGCCGACGCTTACCGTGCAGTTGCGCATATCGACTGCACACGGGTAAGTACCAAAGTTTTGTTTCGTACAGGTCTCTGTCCGCATCGCGCACACTTTGCTGATAAATCAAACTGTCACTCATAATACCGATTGAGTTTTCATAACAACGGTGCTGGCATGAGGCAGAGTGGCAAAGCAAACGGACGCGCACGAACAGCTAAGCTAACCGCCGCCCCGTACTAGTACTAGTCCGAACAGGACACAAATATGGCATCGACTGCATACTGACGTCAGCTGTGACGTCACGTGAATACCCCCTATAGTCCCGTTGTAACCTCTATTGGTTATTCAAACCTCACCTGCACGTACTTCACAGTGTCGATTGCTCACAACAACAAAATGTGTTCTTGACTGCAGTCTCGCTCTCTTGTGTAGCTGTCTTTGTGCATCCCGCTCCCAAAGCTGCTCCCTGCAGTTATCCCTAGAGTCGCTTCCCAGCTCAGATGCTAGCAGAAAAAAAAAAAAAAGAAAAAAAAAAGCATATGTTCAGAGCGTCGCCTCGCGCGATGAATAGCACCCGCGCTGATCCGGCAACGGCGCTTGTATACGCACATAACGACGACCCCGCCGATTATTTGCCCGGGCCCTCCTGTTCTACGAACGCGCGCCCGGTCGATTGGAGGCCTCCCAAATCGCGTGGAAAACTCTCCCGCCATACTTTGACGCTGCTTCGGAAGGATTATTGGGTTCTGAAGCGAGACTGTTGGCTAGAACGGCAACATCGTAACAGTATGCTGTATGAGAGAGAGAGAGAGAGGGTGGGAGAGAGAGAGAGAGAGAGAGAGAGAGAGAGAGAGAGAGAGAGAGAGAGAGAGAGAGAGAGAGAGAGAGAGAGAGAGAGAGAGAGAGAGAGAGAGAGAGAGAGAGAGGGGATGTGGCTAAGGAAGGGCTTGGAAGTTTAACGAGAAAGAGCTTGCCTGTATGCACTGCGGTAGTGGGAAAAGAGGATATACAGGGGAAGAGGAAAAAAAACACCTCTGAAAAAAAAAAACAAAAACAAAAAAACAAAACAAAACGAAGTAAAGTAATTCGCGCGCGGCAAAGTTGTGGGTTATCGCGAGGACCCGATGTCGTCAAGAAACGGAGCAATTCCTGACAGGGCTGTGAATTAACCTCGACCGCTTGGTGAAAGGTTTCCTTGTAACTTATAAGTTATATCGCTTACAGCGTTGCTTGCTCAGCGTAAGCATCCATAAATCGTTCTGTCGCTTAACTGTATGCCTTCAGCTTGAGTTCATTGCCGTCGGCTTTCTTCTCTCATTCTCCCACCCGAAAGGGCACGCTTTGGAAGACGAGCTTACCACCTCGGTGAACTCCGCCCACACTGCGTTCGCTCTTCTCTATCGTAGCATGTACGCTCCTCCGCTTGCCCGTTGACCTCTTCGGTATACACAGCGTAGATGAAGATGTGCGACGGGCATTTCATCTAGCCTCCCCACCCCCAATCCCTGCACACCCTTTCAGGGAAGTGGTGTCGCGGTGCGTCGATTTCCTGTCACGATAAATATCGATTTTCTTCTAGCAACCGGTTTTTACCCGCCCTCTTTACCTAGCGGCTCAGTTTCACGCAACACTGCATGGTGTAACCGCTAAAACTGGCCAGTCTCCTGAAAGCGAGGCCTGCCGTCACTCAGTGTACTGTTGTGTACATCAGCGCTGTTTTACGTCGAAAACGATTCCCACCGAACCGACAAGACCTTTGCAACGAGGGCCTCCTAGGCGCCACTATATTGCTCGCTGGGCTGTTGTGTGCGCCTGACGTCAACACGGTGGAGGCGGCAGCAGAACAGGTTTGCAACAGTCCAGAGAGGAGGCGTTTCGACAACCTCCTCGCCCGATGCAAAAGTCTTTTGGGCAGCTCATTCTACGCCGGCCAGTCAGGACACTCAGATGGTGTGGTCTATTCGGTTCCCGACTGGCTGGCGCGCTGCACGTTTTTAAACAGGGGCTGGCTCGTTGCAGCATGCTCAGGCTCACTCGTGGGTCGAATTCTCTATACGTACTATATATGTGTAGGCGTGGGTGTGCGTGTTTGGCAACGGAGATGAGTGGCTCTATAGGGGCGCGACAAGAACATATGTAGTAATTTGTGCTGCCGAAAGCAGACTCGGCGAGTCTTGTTTTATTGTGCCAAGCTGCCGTGGATTACCGAATTTGAAGTCGCGGTCACAAGAGTAGTACACTGGTAAATGCCGCAAGCGCTCTAAAGGGGCGTATCGATTACATAAGCTTCGCGCAGGAAGTGTCAGGTCATCATCATCATACTCTGAATGACAGATACTGCTCCTTTCCCTTCCTGTGAATTTATTATTATTCTTCATCGATGTGGCTTTGCTGCTTGCTAATGGAATCCATAGAGGATAACCTGCTATATAACGTGCGTATACTAACTGTCATCATCATCATCATCAGCCTGACTATACCCACTGCAGGGCGAAGGCCTCTCCCATATTTCTCCACTTAACCCGATTCTGTGCTAGCTGCACCCACTTGACCCCTGCGAACTTCTTAACCTCATCCGCCCACCTAACTTTCTGCCGCCCCCTGCTACGCTTTCCTTCTCTTGGAATCCAGTTTGTTACCCTAAGCGACCATCGGTTATCCTCTCTTCGCACTACATGTCCTGCCCATGCCCATTTCTTCTTAATTTCCACTAGAATGTCGGTAACTTGAGTTATTTCTCTGACCCATTCTGCACGCTTCCTATTTCTTAATGTTACCCCTACCATTTTTCGTTCCATAGCCCACTGGATTGTCCTCAACTTAAGTAGAACTCTCTTGGTTAGCCTCCACGTTTCAGCCCCATAGGTGAGTGTCAGATAATTTGTCATTATTACTGCTGCCTACTCTTCCTACTAGAGCCATGGTGTGTGCGTGCTGTGCAAGAGTTTCCCGCACTTAGTATTTCTTTTGTTTTTCGTACAGAGTTAGGGACTCCATATTGGTTGCGCGCCGAGCGTGGCGGGCTGTCATTTCATTCATCCCAATGCTAGGCGAGCTCGGTTATATGTTGAGAGAATTCGGCTTAAATTAGACTCAGATGCCTAATCTGCCGCGAAGTTGAGTCCGAATGCACTCACGCTGCCTTTGCGGAAAGCAGGAAAGCTGCATGTATACCCATCCCTGCCTTTAAATCGTCATATGCGGCTAGTCTTGCTTGGAAAATAAAATAAAAATGTTTCCGAATTTTTGTATTTATGCTTACTCACATGAAGCATGTTTCGTAAAAGAAAAGTACTTTTTTTTTTTTTTTGCATCATCGTCTCGTTGGAAGAGTGAGTCTTCAGATAGAGCCGACTGCCACGGGAGAGAGACATTCGCAAGCTTCAACATTTTTGAATAAAATGTGCGTCACAGTTTCCCTCGCATCGAATTAAATTACTATTTCATACCTGTGCATACACATATCGATTTTTTCCTTTCGCTATCAAGTTTTCTGGACGACCTGGCCAGTACATGTCAAGCGTGACCCGTGATTTCAATTGTCGGCCCATGCTGGTCTCCTTAATATTGTCCCATCTCGACAGACCTCAAGGTGGGTCTAAAAACAATAGGCTTTAATGGGCGATTACAACTTCCTCCTCTTCCAGGTCCATGCCGTCGTTTTCTTCTATGCGGCAATGTATTACAGGGCGCCCTTCCAAACTACCGAGTCCTAACGCGCGTCACAGGTGCCTGCGCGGCCTTCTGAAAGGGCCGGAGTGTTCGGTGTCAGCGATGTTGCATTTCGGCCTGGCCCAGAATGTTACCGCGTGCGTCAGGCAGCGGTCGTGCGTCGACATTTTTACGTGGTCTTGGGACTAGAGTGTCTTCGCGTGGCATACGTCTTGCAGTGCTAGCTGCTCTGGAAGATTTCAGTTTCCACTTACTCTCCTACACTGTGCATATGAGAAGCGTGTATGTTTTATATATAAATAAGAACAAACAAATTACCCTCAGAAACCCGGCCGTATCGCTGACTTGGCTGCTGATGATAAGAAGAAAGGCAGTGAAAAAATAAAGGTAAGGACAGTTGGGAAATTGAACAGGAACAAAAGAAGATAAGCACCGTATTCGCAGTATTGTTAATGAAGCGATATATGTACACTACTCGCAGTGTATAAATTAAACATGCTGAACAAACAACACCCACATTACTGCTAGTGCTATTTATAAACTTAGAGACCGAAAAATGTCTGTACAACTCCCGCTATTTAAGGCAAGCATAAATTAAGCACACACACAAAAAGCATTATCCACATCACTGGGGCTACATAGAAGTACGGCGAACAATGTGTGCCACAACTCTCGCTATTTAAGTGCACCGGACACACCGGAAGGAATACAGCACTCACGTGATGATGTACGCTGCGCACGCAGCACAGACTAGTAAAACAACTTGAGAACTTTGCACATGACGCGTGCCGAGGGTGATCAGTCAGCCCAGGACCCATGCAAACAACACTTGGGCAGATATCGGACGAGCTCGCTTCAAGGCGCGTAGATCTGTTTGAAAAAGAAAAATCGATACGTATAATGTACGGGACTTACGAGCGGGCAATAGCTCTCACCAACTTGGCAGATCGATTTGTCTTGGCCAGGCATTGAATACGTTTTCCGGGCGCGGCTCCGCAGAAGAGACCGAACCAGGAAATTCAGATCTATTCTTGAACGCGGCTTCGGGTGAAGGAAATGGGATACGTACAGATATAATACAAATGAAACTCGGGTCGTCGTCGGTGCGTAATATGCATGCACTGAAGGGCGTGGTTTTCTAACTCCAGAGACGGGCTAAAAATGGTCGCTGTTCTGGAATCGTTATCCCGGCTCCATATATAGCTTCAGGATCCTGCCATTCCCGAATGGCCGCTCAGCGAAGCGTATGTGCCCTATTCCAGGCACCACCCACACCGTCCGTCGTCTTGACACTGTGTCCATAACACCATTACATTAATGGATTAATTGCTTCGAATGCACTTCCCTTACTATTCTTTTTTTCCTCTCTCTCTATTAGTATGATATCGTTGAACTAAACCTTCCCGATGCTACTGTAGCGCTGTTTTTGTGCATACTATAGAGCTGTATAGGTACGTCGGTGCTTTTCGTCCCTTGTATACTAGAGCTGTATAGGTGTGTCGGTGCTTTTCGTCCCTTGTATAGTGAGCTGTATAGGTACGTCGGTGCTTTTCGCCCCTTGTATACTAGAGCTGTATAAGTCGGTGCTTTTCGTCCTTTGTATACTAGAGCTGTATAGGTACGTCGGTGCTTTTCGTCCCTTGTATACTAGAGCTGTATAGGTACGTCGGTGCTGTCCGTCCCTCATTGGACCAGTCTTTTGTGAACTTGAAGAAACCTGATTTGAATCGCACTTCATATCTCTATCTGTGAATACTTGCGTCAAGAGCGCGCCGACGAGTTGCCCATTTTCTGTCCGTTGTATCGCCGCACCGCTAATATATTGGAAGTAAAATATCACACTTCGTAAAGAAATTATTGAAATGAAGATGTTTCAAGTTCTTAGTGGTTTATAGTTCATGGTGGTTTTTCCCGTTCACCCACGCTTTTGCGTGCAAGAAGGTGCGTGTAAGTATCCACCGTGGCACTTCATTTACCCTGTGATTCCAGTTGGCACATACGCGAACGCGTGGAGTCGTCCCCCGCTGTCGTGTCGTGGCAGGAGAAGTGGCTGATTTGAGACAGTTGTTTCGCGACGCCGACAACTAGAAAAACAGCCGCACAAAGCATGGCAAGAGAAGAGACAAACACAGACGCGCTTGTCGCATCTTACGCACCGTCTTCTACTAGTTGATATTTAAGAGCAGCCGATAGATATATGCTCTCGCCTTCACCCCTTCCCCACGCACTCTTTCCACAAACAAATCGGGGCGCGTAAATAAGAGAGGCGTCGTCGTGCTCGCGTCACTACCCAGAGTTATATTTGCACATCGCTACACGCGCCAGTTGGATAGAGCGGAAAGCAATAAAACAACAAAATAAACTAACGCTAAACAACTATCTGAGTTACAACCGTCTCGTGAGTGTATATCTTTAGCTTCGAATGTTGACGCTTGCTTTGCGCTTTTAGAACACGTTTCCTCGGTCATCTGCTGGGTATACATGCGCGTGGTCACATATTTCGCCACGTTTCGTGATTTATTTGTTTACCTTCGCGCGCTTTTTGAGAAACTCGAGGTGCAGCGAAAAAATGATTGTATTTTCCACTTCCCGCTGAAATGTGCGTAGCCCGGGTTTACATAATGGCGATTCCTTAACACACTCTTCGTCCATTTGTTTATACCTTCCACCTTTCGGCATGATTTAACTTCCTTCCTACCTTTCCGCGCGATTTCCTTATTTCGCAGTAAGTCGTGAGATGCACGCAAGAGGCACGTGATACAAACGATCCTTAACGTAACTCTGCTAAGCGCTAGATTTCAAGTGCAATCCGCCGCGTTAGTATATGTCGTCTCTTTCGTCGTCCTGTCGCCATCGCTTAAAGGGCTTTGCGAGACCCCGACTACGAATCATTTGCTATTTGTGATTGTGTTCTCTTTTTTTCCTCGGCTTGGAAACTTCATTTCGTTTTCTTGGAAGCCATAGGTATGGGAAGAGGAGGTGGTTTACACGGAGGTCGGCGGAGAAGGAGCTCGGTGTTTCGGTTTGTAACGACGTTTTTCGAAGCTGGTCGAGTGAGCTCTTACATTTTGGTCGCTGGAAAATTATACCCGACGCCGTTGCCCTCGGGGTCGTATATCAAACGCGGAGGCAGTGGACCTGCGCGGAACATTATTAGAAATGTCTCTGTCTCTATTTTTCGAGAGAGTCTTGATTGAAATGTGTGGCGCTGAGGCAGTGATAACATAAAAACTTGCACTACAGTTGTATCTGTGACTTCGTAAAGGCAGAGATAATTGACATAGAGTTCCACTTAACTTTTGCTCTCTACCGTCGTCCCACCCTTTCGATTTTTAATATTTCGCATAGACGTCGCCAAATATTTTCTTACGCTATGATTGCGATAACTTTACCCAAGCAAGTGTGTTTCTAACGTGAAACGAGTTAATGTTACCTCTGCTGATTTGGTGCACCGTGCGTATGTCGTTTTAGTTCATTTTGCGTTTACAACGGGTCTCCAATTAACTCGTTTAATACAGCAGGCTTGAAGCTTATCAAGAACGCCGGGAATACTCTACCTCTTTTTCTCTATTGAGAGGCAAAAGTCGTGTCTGTATTTTTCTATGGATATGGCACACTGAACACTTCCTCACTCCAACCATTCACTCTTTTTAGTCATTATCATTATTAAGCATGCACTAGCACCGACGTTTCCATCGGACCAAGTTCACGATCGATCGTTCGTTACCCCGTATACTGACGGTGCGTACATAATGCGGAGCAGAGGGTTATATAAACGGGCCCTAACCGTATTATTATCGTATAATCTTTGCATAATCATCCGGAAAGTGTGCTAATAAGGCGCAGAGCCGTATACTCTGTATTTAAAAAAAAAATAAGAAAGTACACAACAAGTACGGAGAGGTATGAGGCGAAAAAGGGTCGTCTCTTAACGTTGCGGCGGGCGATGTCGTCAAGTACTCGCGAGCTCGGCGCTCGGGCATGCAGCATTTCGCCATTTCGCTTAGCGACGCGTGCAGGGAGGCTTAAGCCTCGTCGCCCAAGCGCTGGCCGGTTCATTAATTCTGAAGAAGACCTTCGAGAGACAAAAATAAGTGTTGTGGCAAAGCAGCACGTGGCGGGGGTGGGTATAACTCAAGTCCTTCGGCTCCAACCCCTCGACCTTGCTAGCCTGAGCAGCAGCAGGTGCGAGAGCTTGCTTCCTGCAGAGCAGCTGGCCACACCATGCTGCAGCTGCAATCTTCTAGAAAAGAAGAGCAATAGCTCAATAATTTGTCTGTGTTTTCTTATAGATCTGCTTGTTATTTTTGTACCTGAAAAAGGCGGCTCACACTGCGTTTGCCGAAACAAGGCACAGAACCGCTCCGTTCATCGGGCTGATACAGCGAGGGGGCCCCCGCCGGCAGCCGCGTATACATAAAGGAGTACGACCCCCTTTGGGAAATTCTGCTAAAACGCTCCCTTCCGCGCTTTCAGGGTTAATGTGAAGGTCGTGCCTACTTTTTCTATCTTACCTCCCTTCCTGGCTCCTTCCCTGCAGTTTCAGCTCCCTCTGCACAGGCGGGTTTTAGCTGAAGTTGCTGGCTCAGACAAGGAGCTACTGAGAGCCTAGTCACCCTGGGGCCGTTATTGATTGCTTCCCTTTAACTTTGTTCCTGTCCACACCGCTGGCCTATTCGTTCTTCGCTCGTTCAACAGATCATTCGCGCGATCGCTTTCAGGTTTTCTTATTGATTGCGTGGCAAAGAGAAGGTAGTGAAGCATTCAAATTAAAACGTATCAGCGTTCTCGAAATCGTGCAACAAACTTTGAACTTATCGGGAGCTGCTGTGAATGACAAATCGGGTGGGGCTGCACGTTTGGGCCTAAGCAATGCCCCGAAGCACATTTTCGTGTGGTCTGGAAACTATATTGATGAGGCACGCCTCGCGCGTTGAACGCTTTCTCCATTGCAGTAATGAGGATACTTGTTCAGATTTCACTGGTGTTCGCGAAACAGCGAAAACCGTAATGTACTTTTATCGCTTTCAACCAAGTTTTGAACGACTGGCAGGTTAGGATGAATGCTTTAAGATAACAACAGTCATTTATGAGCTGCTGTTTAAAGGTAAAAGTAAAAGGTTGCGTGGATGCAGCTAGCACAGAACCGGGTTAAGTGGAGAAATATGGGAGAGGCCTTCGCCCTGCAGTGGGTATAATCAGGCTGATGATGATGATGACGACGACGACGACGACGACGATGATGATGATGATGATGATGATGATGATGATGATGATGATGAAAAGGTTGCGGTAAGGAGCACAAAGAAAGAGACCTTTAAGAAAAAACAGAGAGCCTATCCGGCGCTGCTGACATGCTATATACTCTGCGTAGGAAATACGAAAGGGGATTGCTGAGAGGCAAATGGCAGGAGAGTGGTGCGGAAAATAAAGGAAATGAACTATACAGAAGCACAAAACGAACGCCATCATATGCATATTTCGCTACCGGCATCGACGATCAGCGGTGCAGGTTTTGTTGGACAGGCTTTTTTTTTTTCTTCATTCTTCATACATCTTTTCAACGCTATACTGGGGGACCACTGTCATTTGCGATTTTCTCTGTACTGGCAGACAGAGCATTATTTACCTCTGAGTAATCCTGAGTGCCTGCATGGACACATATGTCTCTGAATGTGTGTGTTTGAGCAAGCTACTAAGTGTAGCAGCTTTTTTTTTTTTTTTCTATCCTCAGTTTTTTGTCATTTCATTTTAACTTTTGTTTTATTCTGTCTTACTGCAATGCCATGACGTTTGAAGGAATGCAGAATAAAATGCAATAGGAATGCCTTGGGAAGGCACAGTATAACCGTGCCTATGTCCATGCGTTTCATGAGTGCCACAAAGGCTTCAGGGTGGCGTAACTTCGTTTTATATGTCTGCCCGGTTCTTCGGGCAGTCGCCCTGAAACTCGAATGTCAACAGTCGCTGCTTTGATTTGATCAGCCTCTTGCCCGTTGGAGATGAGTATACATCCTCAGGATCGTGAAATGACTAAGGGAACTTTTGTTTGTTTGCTTTTACGCAGGCATGGCGAAGACCAGATCGTGACCCCGTTTGCTCAAATCTTGGCCTCACTACGTAGCGTGCTGAACAACATTAAGCATCTCACCAAGGACGTACCACCCACGTGAGTCTCCTTCTCTCGGTGCTTGCTTAAGTGCTGCGCTTTTTTATTTTTTTATTTATTTGTTTTTTTTTCTTCTTTTTGCTGCTCGTAAACTATTGCGAGGCTTTTGTATCGACTGCATTGCTTTTAACAAAATTGCGGGCATTCCCAAATAAGTATGTCCATATAAGTTATGTCGCTCAATCCTGAACTTTCGTGACTTAATTCCCTGTTCCTTTCAACATCGGTAGAATTGTGCAATACTGTCGTTATAAGACCATTAAGCGAGAAGTAGAAAAGAGTACTGCTTTCGGTAGGCGGCTTTCAAGGGGGCTCACTTTTTTTTTTTTTCTAATACCTCTTATCTGATAGCACACCCCATTGAAATGTCAACTGAAGCGTACTAACACCTTTATTAAAAAGAAAAAAAAAAGTCAGAACTTCTTTAAAGAAGCTAGGGAGTTTATTTTATTTATTTATTTATTTATTTATTTATTTATTTATTTATTTATTTATTTATTTTATTATTATTATTTTATTTTTATTTCTTTGACGATGTTGGTTCTGGTACTTTGCTGCAGACCAACAGCTAAGTTAACGATTGCTTTAGGGGCTTCTAGAATAATATATTTAACGTGCCGTAATTATCTGCAGAATGAAGCTGCCGTCCGGATCACCAGGGACAAACACGAGCGGCTCGTCTCTAACAGGTGACTAGCCTTATTGAGCACGTTCAAGTTTTGCGCGTGCTCCTTCCTCCTCGCGGCCGGTCTCACCTGACGTCACATGTCTCTTCGCGTCCGCTTGCAGAGGAGGAGTACAGTCAGATGGCCTCGAACACGGTAAAAGAGCTGGAGTGGTGCCTCGAACAGCTGGAGACGATTCAGTCGCACAGATCCGTCGGTGACATGGCCTCAAGCAAAGTGAGTTTCCACGAAGTGACATAGCTGCGCGCATTGGCAGTGATGTTCACTTTTCCCTTTTATCTTTTTTTTATCAATTTATCTCGTCTTTCTTTTAGTGCGAAAGCACTATAATCCGGAGGATACTCCCAAGAAAAAGAAAAGAAAAAAAAAAAAAACTTGTCGCATGTGGATCAGCTGTAATTGGTCACCAGCTGCCTAGCAACACTGCACAATTACCCATATTATACTCGAATGTATAGATATCGATCCGGAAGTCGATGCAGCGCAGTCACTCCGTTAGGGTGGCTAACTCCGTCACTCTTCCTGAAGCTCTGGGGTTCACCAGTGGCCGGGTGAATGAACCTGCGGTGGAAGCTAACAAAAATGGATTGGAAGATTGGTGGTGTTAAAAGCAGAAAAGTGACAATGGTAGTAATGTAGAAACAAAAATTCAATAAATAGAATGATATGGTATAGTTAACCAATCTAAAGCAATATAATTAAGATAAAGGGGGAAAAAATGAGCATGATATATAGCAGCTGCTACCACCCCGTTTCAAAGGGGACACTCCTATATTCCATCCATCTTCCATCCAGATAAAATGGGAGATAGGGTGCCTCGATGCGCACCCGCTCCCCGTGCGCATCGAGGCACCCTAACAAGAGACGAAAAACTATGCAACACCACTTTCGCAATAGATTGAATTTCAGCTAAAATTATCTCCATTTTTCTTCCTTTCTAACTCTACTACATGTCTTTCTCTTCTTCATTTCTTTCCCTATTCTGAGTGGAGAATGTAACCAAATGCTTCTCTGTAATCTTCCCACCCGCAGTTCAAGCGCATGCTCAACAAAGAACTGAGCCACTTCTCAGAGTCCAAGTCTGGGAGCCAGATATCGGAATACATCTGCAACACATTCTTGGGTGAGTGACGTCAGCCGTTATCGCGCTTTTCAAGCGGCCTTTACCATATCACTTACCGCTAGGTCGACCTAGTCAGTTCTCCAGTGTATTAAGGGGAACATTAAAAGTGGTATTGAAGGCGACGGAGCGATTTCAGGAGTTGACATCAGGAGTAGATATGATGCAGAAAAAAATGTCACCTTTTTTGTTTTTTTGTTTGTTCTTTTCTTTTTTTTTTGGGGGGGGGGGGGGGGGGTGGAAAGTTAGACGCTGAAGATCATGTCTTTCACCAGAATTTGACATCGTATGAAACGGCTTATGGGACAAAAAAATATTATTAGATTGATGTGAGGGAGATATAAAAGCAAACATATTTTGGCCCCTAATTATATCTTTGGTTATTAAGTAATATTAAGTAATTAGCTAATATCTATTCCCATTGGGATTCTATTTCTATTCGCAATCTCTTCCTTGATTCATTTTTACCGAATCATTCTTACTTGTTTTCATTATTTGCTCAAGAATCCTTATGCCGGCCTCTCCCTCCTCAAAAGTTCCCTGTAGGTTCGAGTCAACCCACATTCCCACCTGAAAGAAGAAGCCCGTGTTGGCAGCTCCTGCCATGTCATGATCTAGATTTCCTTGCGACACATTACCTCACGACCGATCAGTGATCGGCCATACCAGCTACCAGCTGTACTACCTGCCAGAGGCATGCCTGGGATATTTCGCTCGGAGGCGATTTTTCAAAAACAGAGTGCAAAGGGTCCTGGCAGGCTGATCCTGTTATTACCTTCCCTCGTGAAAGGAGCCGCTCGAGTTGGCAGTTGGCAGATCCTGCCAAACTCATATTGTCAGGCAGCCCTACATTCAGTGTAGTGCTCGAGCACTACACTGGCCGATCGGTCATGCTAGCTGACAGCTACCGCCTGCCTGCACCATGCTCGAGATTTTTCGGGGCCTTTGAACGGGTCCTTCAACGCTATAACAATAAAAAATCCCCTCCGCTTGGCGCACCGCATGAGAATGTTAGAGGAGCATCGATGTGACAGCTTAGTTTTGATGCCACAGCGTTAAATGCCACGTACGAGGGCGCAAATATGCCTAAATCTCGGGAAGTCTCGTTCGGTGCCCGTATGCCCCCATTTCGGCAGCTGGATGATGGCACGATTTCGGCTCGACATCACCTCAAGGTCGCAAACAACGAGAGCTAGCATTTCATGCTTAAAATAGCTGTGTTCATGGCCCATTCTAGACCGGAGTAGTCAGGTCCAGCGGTGGCAGTTTCGACCTTGTCTCCGCGCTGCTGGAAGTAGACGTTGCTTTGAGGTCGCATGTAGTCCAGATTCTTTGCAAGCCCTTAGCCAGACACCCTCTGCTTGTTGTTGTCTTTCACAGACAAGGTACAGGACTTGGACCTCCAGGTCCTTCGGCCCGAGGAGTGTGTAGCTGTGCCTGTCAGTGGTGTGACAGGAGCGCCCGTTCCCGCGGTCCCCGGCAGCGGGGGCAAGACACGCCAGCACCGGCCGTCCGACGCCATGTCTCAGATCTCGGGCATTCGGCGCTCCCTGCACCACACCAACAGTCTGACCACGCTTCCCAAGTATGGCGTGGAGACGCCCCGGGAGCAGGAACTTGGACTCGCGCTCCAGGATCTTGACCGCTGGGGCTGTAACATCTTCAAGGTGGCTGAGTACTCGGGCGGGAAGCCACTCACCGCCATCACCTACACCATTTTCAAGGTATGTGCTGCTGTAGCACATATGGCATCAGTATGTGACTCACTATATAGTGTCTTAATTAGGGCCTAAGAAAAGCTATTTACGAAAACTAGAAAATGCGCACGAGCAATAGGTATCCCATCAACTGTCAACGCAACAATTTTTAAGGTACCTTTTCATTCTGAAGATATGGGCGATCGAAAGTGATGATGCTCCTCCTCCCTCTCCTCAACTTAGCCCACGCTGGTGGACAAGAGGAAAAAGAAGTAAACAATTCGCAATGGCGCCCCATCCACGCCCCATCCTGCCCGCTTAACTTTAGAGCGTCCAATGAGTGGGCGCGTCCAGCCAGTCCATGTGATGTCACATGGAAGGTTTGTGCGGCGCACACGGAGATGTGTCGCCCCGATCGGTCGCGAGCGGTCGCCAAGAGCACATTTTAAAAGTTATTTGTAAGTTATACACTCTATGCAAAGCTTTCAAATTTGACTCAAATACTTGAATACTCATAAGGAACACTTCTATGGATTTCTTGCATTAGACTGTTGCCTCAAGTAGCACTTTAGGGGTCAGGGTCTTAAGGGAAGATGAGCTTATAGTCGATGCCTTGCAGTTTGTGACTACCACTTCTTTCGTGTCCTATATGTGTGGTTCTTTTTTTACGTATCATCTCACCACTTCGCAATCAATATTGCTACTCATAAGTTAGGCAGTGCTTGCCCTATAATAATATCGTTCCATTGATTGCCCTGACAATCTTTCTACTAGCTAGCACTGCTGCTACAATACTGGCCCAATTGCCTCACAACTGATAGCAATGCAGCATTCACTACAAGGACTGCAGGATAGGAAGCGTTTTTTATATTACAGCTACTTCGACTTCACTGAACTCCATGTCAGTAAACAGGCAGGTACCTGTTTGGGTAGCACTCTACACAGGTAATATGTGGCTGAGCACAAATGCGTAGAATATAAATTGTGAGTCATTTGCACTTGATTGTTAACCAGTGCATAGAGTCTACTTGAACAGAGTGAATTTATGTGTGGCAACTTGTATTTCCCACTGACAGCTTTAATGTTCTTCGCTAGTTGTTCCCGTTGGAAGTAGCTTACCTTTCTTTCTGTCCCTTTTTTTGCAGGACCGTGACCTCCTAAAGACGTTTGACATTTCATCCAAAAAGTTTCTGACGTTCCTGATGACGCTGGAAGACCACTACCTGAAGGTCCCCTACCACAACAGCAGCCACGCGGCCGACGTGACGCAGTCCATCCACGTACTGCTCCTTTCACCAGCACTCGACACTGTCTTCACAGACCTCGAGATACTGGCAGCACTATTCGCTGCTGCCATACACGATGTCGACCATCCGGGTGTCACCAACCAGTACCTCATCAACACAAGTGAGTGTTTGCCCTAGCTGATGCCATGGAAAGCGCAAAAAAAACTGGAATGAAAGTCAAGAAACATGAACAACAGAAAAAGCGCTGAACTACCAACTGAATTTCATTGAAAAACAGACAATTTCTTGTACATTTGAATCAAAAGTATGCTACACATTATAATAAGAGGTGGCTTGTTCGTCAGTAAAAATTGAGTTGGTAGTTCACCACCTGTCTTGTCGTCCATGTTTCTTCACTCGCTTCCTCATTTCTTCTGTGCTGCTACTTTTCATGATGAATAACAGACTAGGCAATCCTAAGATATTGATCTAGCTGATGTCATCGCTGTTAACACTAGCGATGACGTTTCCGGTCCATTATATCCATTGTCCTGTATTCAGCCATGCAGCATGAAGAACAATTATCTCTTATGCCTCAGATGCCTTTGCAACATGAAAATTCACACTAATCGTCGAGATCAAAATTTAACCTGCATCTCATAGTCTATTCTGTAATGTATTAGTAATAATAAAAGTAGGTGGACACACTTGAGCTCCACTGTTAAGGGCATGATAGTGTATATGGCTTCCCTCATTACCCCCTTGTGGGTCCATGTTCACATGTATAGGCTTTGCTGCTTGTTTAATCACTAATGCCATAATTTGTGCCTCCATTATATCACATATGCTCATCCGCATGCAGTAAGCTACCACACTATGCAAAAGACGACCCGACAGAGATATCAAGCTTCACACTAACAAAGCCATACCAACTTGCCTGCATGGCCTACGAGTAGCACTCGAGCTTCTGCCAACTCACCTATGTCACGTGGTTTTGTGATGTTACACAGCACACTTACCACTCAATGCCTGCAGCCATCTCACCTGCCAACTACTGCCTGCCAGAGGCATTTTTGTAATTTTTTGTGTCGTGTGCCGACACTGATGCTGGATTTTCTGGAAAACGGCACCTTTAGGACTACCACATTAAAGCCTTAGTAAAATTGCAGCAAGAACAATTGTCAACCATTTTGCATAAAACCAACAGATCAGTTTCAGAACTTTATATGCTTCCAAACAATGGTGATAGAGCAAGCCACAGAGCAAATTAGATTTCATATTTTAGGGAAAAAGTCATATTTGAAGTTGGAATACTAGCCTTAAGGTCTGAAAAGTGCTTCCTGATATAGCATTCCTTTTGCATAAGTTGTCGTGCATTATCACACAGGATTTCAATTACAGACAGAAATGCAGAGGTTGAACTCCACATACAGGCGAAATAACATAGAAACAAGCGTTTAAGGTCTCCATATGTTTTTGACTTCTGTGTTATGTCTAACGATTTTTCGCTGTTCATTTTCTTTCCTCTCCTATGAATACATAAGGTTCGGAGCTAGCCATCATGTACAATGACGAATCAGTGCTGGAGAACCACTCGCTGGCCGTGGCGTTCAAGCTGCTCCAGGACGAGACGTGCAACATCTTTGAGAACTTGACCAAGAAGCAGAGGCTCACGATGCGCAAGATGGTCATCGACATGGTCCTGGCTACAGACATGTCTAAACACATGAGCCTGCTTGCAGACCTCAAGACTATGGTTGAAACCAAGAAGGTCGCTGGCTCCGGCGTTCTCCTCCTCGACAACTACACTGAGAGGATACAGGTGAATTAATCTGCTTTGTTTTATTGCGTTGCTTTTTACTTACTCCTGTTGCATGCCTGCATCAGTGCCTACACATTTTGGACACAAAGTATGCACAATACCAGTATTTCCCCCACCGTTCCATGATCAAGAGCAGCAGCCCAATAAAGCCTCATCCTGGACAAAGCCCTTTAAAACTGCCTGTCACGGCTATGTTATTTCCCCACTTGACCTTGTTTGTCCCCTACTATGTTTCTTTTCCCACACTATCACCCTAACAAACCATCAGTCTCATGTTTGCATTAAGTATGCTTCGTCGAATTCCACAAATTCACTCATGCTGTATTACAGCAGTGTTTTGGCGGGCTTGAACACGTGTAGGAGGCGATGATTGAAGTTTTTGATGTTTTTCCCAGGTTTTGCAGAACATGATCCACTGTGCCGATTTGAGCAACCCAACAAAGCCACTGGAGCTGTACAGAACGTGGGTGGACTTGGTCATGTCCGAGTTTTTCATGCAAGGAGACAAGGAGCGGGCAGAAAATCTCGACATCAGTCCCATGTGCGACAGGCATACGGCCACCATCGAAAAGACTCAGGTGTGTAAGTGGACTCGGAATGATCGCCTGAAAATTTCCCCTGTGGAAAAATAGCAGTGTGGCCATTAATCTATGTAGATGGGTTTGGTGTAGGGTTAGGGTAGAACAGCGCAGCTTTACTCACACTATTTTAATGCAATAGCATTAGTGTCCAATTTCCGAGAAAAAACCAAGTGGCTTCCAATGTCTGTCATGAAAATTCGATTGGTGAGAGAGCTGTCATAAAAATCACCGTTAGATTGAGAGAGGTCGCATGACCTCGTGATGCCATATGCATCACAGACCAATCAGCCAAGGTTTTGCGATGTCACAAGACGGTGTGACATGGCCAAGTAGGCAAATGCCTTGGCAGGGGGCTGTCAGAGGTGTTGAATGGATGATGATGGGCTGATGAGTTATGTGAGACTCTTAGGCACGGCACTTTTGGGTGTCAAGACCCGCTTCCCATCTGACAATAATAGACAGGAAAAGTGGGAGGAAGGGGAGAGGAAAGAAGAGGCAGAATTTTTATTTCGCCATGCTCCCGCACACCTATGGAGG
This sequence comes from Amblyomma maculatum, assembly GCF_055883805.1. Lineage (NCBI taxonomy): Eukaryota > Metazoa > Arthropoda > Arachnida > Ixodida > Ixodidae > Amblyomma > Amblyomma maculatum. Next base: position 114,381,064 of record NC_139351.1, on the reverse strand, counting down.
AAGGAGGAGAATGCGCACACCCTTGCGCCTATTTCTTTCATGTTGTTTCCCCTCTCCCCGACACCACAGCTGCATTGGCTGCTTCTACTCTAAACTGGCTGTTGCCAAACGAGTTTCCTCTCATTCCTTCATGCTTTTAGCTTGCAAACGTCACACAGTGTCACACGGAAAATGACCGAGGTGATGCAATTGTGTTTTAGAAAGGCACACCTTCCTTGTGCGCGGTGCAATGTTCGATATATCGATCGGCCGGTGAAATTGGAGTTCGAATATATAAGACACAACTTTCCTATATTTTTACATGGAATTTTCAAGGGGATAATGTGTGAGTTCGATATAACCAAAATTCGAAATATCCAGGTTAAAATTTTCTACTTAACCTTATTACTTACTACTTCTATAGTGAGCACTACAACTAGCAAGTAGTTAAGGTCATTATACTTAGTAAAAATTAATTATGTTCATAGAGCAATGATTTTCCATGGAGTAAAGGGTCTCCTATGTTTTTCTCCACTCAAGCCTGTCTCTTGCTTTTGTCATCAATTTCACCATGTATTCCACGTAGGGAACACAAGCAGGGCGACAGTGGCCATTGGCATTTCATCAAGTACAAATGTTTTAGATAGCCATCTTAATTTGCTTTTAAGTTGAATGTCAGCGCTTATGTAGATGTCATTTCTCATGTTCTCAACCTGAGGTTTTCCGAACCTTTTTAGATGGTGGGCAAACGGCTGTAATTGAATATGGGGGAAATGTGCAGCAGTCGTCGAGATGTTGTTGCACATGGCGATGATGATCCATATTTGGGTTTTGACCAATTCATAAGAGTTAACAAAGCTTTGTTCCCTTTATCTTGTGATAGCACTTCTAGTGTTATTTGGCTGTTATGACCTTCTTTTGGGGATTTATTGTATGCTGTAGTTCTATAAAGACATGACACTTTTCAAGGCTGTTGCAGTATCCAAGATTTAGCAGTGATTGATTGGCTAGGCGAGGCTCCCACTCACATGTAAGGTGACATAACTGCCTAATGGAGCAATTATTTATCACATGCCATCTTTATTCGCACAGGTTGGCTTCATCGACTACATTGCTCACCCGCTGTGGGAGACATGGGCCGATCTGGTGCACCCAGACGCCCAGGAGATCTTGGACCGGCTGGAAGAAAACCGCGACTGGTACCAGAACATGATCCCCATCAGCCCGACGTCCAGCGTGCCGGACATCGCCCCAGATGGCAGTGGCGGTGGCGGAGGCGATGGCGAAGAGGACGGCGACGAGGGAAGTGGAAAGAGTGCCGACAAGATTAAGTTTCAGATCACCATTGAGGAGCCTGAAGACGACGACAACTGCATCCGCGAGGAGAGTCCCACATCCTCGGACGGCTAGCAGCCGGCTCCTCCTCCCGCTCAGGACGCCCAGTCGGGGACGCCGGCGTGCCACTCCGAACTCCACTTCCTCCCGCCGCCATCGCTAGCGGCGCCGGCGAAGAACGCGTCGGCGACGCCACCACACAAGCCGCGCGGGCGAGCCGCAGCGGGCTTCCTAGGCCGGTTCAGGGCCTGTTGCCTCGCCACTCTTAACTTATTTAGTCGATGGTGTGGCGGTGCCCGAAGGCGCGGGACTTCGACCCCTGAGGGTGCCGCTGACCGCGACGCCACCTCATCTCTGCTGCTTAACTGCGGTCCTGACTCTTAGAGAAGAGAGGAAGAAGAGACGCATTCTCGCCACCCCTTCTTGCCCATCCCATTGTACTCGGAGGAAGTCCTCCCACGCCTCCGCCATAGTGCTCTAATCTGCAGCGGCGACATGGAACGTTCACGTCTGTTTTTTCGCGTTACGTGCGTCTGGAAACAGACAGCTGCTGGCGAGTGACTTTCTACGGCTGCGCCGTGACGTGTGTGCGTGTGCGTGTGTGTGTGCATACCGTCGTGGACGCTGTGTAGCCGTCACTGTGTATTATTGATTTTCGCCGCCAGCCTCTGTCTCTTCCTTCGCTTGCATTTCATTTCGTCGTCTCTCCGCCACTGGCACAAGGGTGCGAACAAGCAAGCATGCACACGACGTTGCATTTTTGACGGAGTGCAAGTCAAAACACACACAAGGCGGGTTTGGAACAGTAACCGTGCTGGCTGCTCATCACAAAAAAAAGAAAAGCCAGCCGGGCGTGCCCGCAGTTGCCGTCCAAACTCTGCCTCTTCTTCTGTGGCGCCGGCCTTCGTCTTACCAAGCAGCATCATGACAACCTTAAAGGCTTCTCCTTGCGCCCACTTCTTCTTGGACCTTTTGAATCCTTCGCCCTCCACGCACACACATCATTCGGCGTGCGTGTGAGCGCCGTCGCGAAAGTGCGAAGAGCAGTGCATCTAGTCAACAACAGCATCAGCAGCAGCGCGCCCCGCGGACCTGGCACGTCACACACGTGGTTCTTTGCCGCGCCGATCTTTGCACATGTCCCTCATCTGTGACCTCTTCCGCCTCCTCGTCCACCTCAGTTACATGCGGGCACACAGGGAGGTGAAGACGCTCTCTATCTCTCAACCTGCCTGTGCTCTTAGTGCCCTCTCCAAGATTTCTTGCTTGTGCTCCAAGGTTGCGCTTGTTGACAAGCGAAGCCGTAATTCGTGATGGTGATAAACCAGGAAGGGACCTATGTCATGCATAATGGACGCACACAGGGGTTTCAAGACTCGGCCATTGAACGTGTGTCTCTGTCTCGCTCTTTCCTCCTTTCCCTCTTATTTTGAAGGGACAGGGGAAGGGTGCTGATGTTAGTCAGGTCGTTCAGCGGTTACATATACTTAATACTCGTGGCTGCCCTTCTGGAATAGGGCAGCTGGAAGAAGATACATACGCGGAGTCCGCCCGTGTAGTACGAGAAGAGATATGTGTGTGTATTGCTGCATGCTGCTGTTGTATTCTACGAGTACAAGCAATACACCACACATGCAGAACACGGTGCAGGACATTTTCGTCTTCATGTTATAGAAGAGAACGGACAGACACACTTGGTTGTTGTTGTTGCATTTTGAAGAGAATGCGAGACAGGAGAAAGTGTGCAAAAATATGATGATGCGTTAGGATGGAAAAAAAAGAATAACATACTTTATTCTTCCTTACCCACTCGTGAAACACTCGTTGTGTGAAGTTTTCACTCTTTAGGCAAGTTCTCCTCATTGTTGCTTGTATGCGGAGACATCGATGATCGGTATGTGCCAGGTATAGAAAAGAATGCATTGCAGGACACTTATAACTGTTGACAAGTGGGCAAGGGAAATTTTAACTCATTGTAACCGGGCATAATTCTTTATCTGGAATGACTTTAACTGCTGACATTTCCTTTTTCTTTCACTAGCATGTGTCCTTACTGGGAAGCACATGCAATGTGGTGTCTATTAACTTAACAGGTTAACTGAATATTCAGTCATAACCAATGTCCTTGTGTATATAAGTGGTCTGCACTGCAGAAAATAAACATGGCTTTTCGAAGGAAGTGGGAGGGAAAAAGAAAAGAAAGGAAGATGATAAAGAATGAGAGTGTATACATTATTGATGCACTTTCCCCCAAAGGTTGTGGTTAGACTCTTTTAGGAATTGTAGGAAACTGCTTTGTTTATTACTTTGCTGAGTGTTAAAGGCAGCGCGAGTTGGAGCCTCAGGATACATGTGCACATGTTGTATAGGAAAGCATTATACGACGTCTTTAGTAAACAAAATGAAGCTGTGCTTGTGTTTACGAGTTTGTTTTACTCTGTTTCCTGCTGGATTCATTTTCTTTTTCCTCTTCGTTTTTGAGACGAAGTGACTCTTTGCTTTTGATGTGAGCTTTGAACTGTGAAACATTCAGAAATGCGCATTAGCCTCCAGAAAAAGAACACCCTTCATTTAGATCTCCTGACCTTTCCCTGTTAGCAGGATGAATGCAAAGAACGTAAAAAGAACATGTGAATAAAATCGCTGGTATCAAAGATTATACTCTTGCAGACAAAGGCTCTGTAAAATGTGTATTTCACTACTTTTAAGGTGTGACGCTTGCACCGAAGGGAGTAATTTTTGCACCATGATGATAAAACGGTGTTTATCGTTCATGTGTACTAGTAATCCTGTTGTTATTCAGGTTTACTAAGTGTATTACCCGCACCGATGTGATAAGCACATTTCATCAAGCACATTACTTATTCCCTGTGAGGTGCACATGATGTTAAACTGGCACGACATGACACTTGCCTCAATAGTTCGGTAACTTTCAGTCCTAAGGAAAGGCAACAGCCTTCTAAGATTGCTCTGGAGCAATCCCAAACTCTATCTGGTCTAAAATGTGCACCATTCAGTATAAAGCACCTGCAACAGCTTGTATCTGGTGCAAAACATTGCACCCTTCGGTAGCGTTCGTCACTCCTCTAAGGTTGCAGCATTCGCTTCCTTATTTCCGGTAGCGAAATGACCGCTATGCTGGTCTCGTTTGGCCTTGCGATCTATTCTCACAATGCCATCATCGTGTTTTTTGTTTTTTGGCTTCTTTTTCTCTCTCTTTTTTCAGTGTGCGTTAGTATTTCACATGTACTAACAGTAATGCCCCCCTCTCACCCTCATTTCTTTTTCAACTCCTTGTTGTGCCTGAGCTAGTCTTCTGCGAGTGTTTCCAAAAATAAATGAATACATAATGGGATGATAAAACAGTATTTTCAAGTTCTCATGCCCAGCACGCATTTGGACCTCCGTTAACCTGTTCTAAAGCCTTGCCCTGTACACCTGATGAATGTTGCCTTTCCAGATGAGTTCCTAGAGTTAGCATACGATCACACTGTCTTAATAAAAACAAACGAAAAGAAAAAAAAAGCGTTGTACTGCTATTTCTTCTTGCATTCTCCCCAACCAGCTGCTGCACACCCATAGGGGTACACTCTCCGTCAAAATTCTATGGAACATGACACTGGCAAAACACCATTTGCACCGAGAGGACGGTTCTTTAATGTGCATCTCATAATTTGCAAATGGGTAAATATAAGCTGCAGGCGTCCTTACGAGGCTTTATACAAATCTTGGCGCTGATTTCGCATTCCACCGACTTTTGTTTGTGGTGTAAATGCATGGTTACTGACATTATAAAGCAGGCCATATGACTTTCATCCAATCAACGATTCCTCGATGTGCTTGAATAACCAATAGATGCCTTAATTCTGAGTATCTCCTTAGAGGAGGTGTCTACTAAAAACTAAATCTATTGTTAAAATAACATCAGAATTTGCTTTTTTGTGCAAACCGACTGTTCCATGCATGCAGTCACCTTGAAAGGGGTCAGACATTTTTTTTGCGTTCAACAGAAAAATTAACTTCTGCATTCAAATTGAAGACTCGTAAATCAGTTGATAGCTGCTTTTGAGGTCTTCTTGCAGAAGCGAAAAAAAAGAATGATGTGGTTTAACACTTCTAAACGTAGTTATTGTGCAGCAGCGAGTGAAGCCATCGCTGAGGATGATGTAGAAGCAACCGCAACATCCGCTGTCGCTTTCTACCATTGTATTTCACGGGCACACACTCGTTGGTTCTGTCGCGAGCTTCTCGTTCTTCGTCTGTTTCAGCGTCTTGTTTAGCGCACCTCTTCTGCAGCAATTCCACAAGGGGAGCTATATCGGCTTGATATTATCGAACATGACCTCACGATGTCGCCGGAGAGTTGACGTACTCGGCCCGGCGCGCACTTCAGCCGGCAAACGAAGCTGGAGGAGAAACTACCAGCGATGGAACCACTCTACCCTTGTTCAGTGCTCTTTCACACCTTGTAGCCATCTCCTTTCTCTCATTCTACCCTGGATACCTTCTCCTAGTCGCACGGTATTACAGCGGCGGAACTGTTTACCCACCACTAGTTACGTTCACTACGACAGAGCCCGGAGGCGCGCGCAGCTGCGCCTCTCCGTAGCGAGTCGCACCTCCACCGGCTCAAGGCCCAACACTCACCAAACTTAACCTCACCAAAATTAACTGATATTACTAATGCTTGGTGAGCAATCTCACCAACTTTATTATAAAAGTGTTTGCTTCCAAGTTGTTTCGATCTATAAAGGCGTAATGGCTACCGTTGCGTGCCTGCATGTGCAGCCTCATTCGCGTGCTTTGCTACTCGTTAACTAAAATCTTTCTGTTCACAGTACTACTCGCAGTACAGTACTATTCACAGCTTGCTTAGAGGAAGTATTCAGAGACTTGGAATGGGAGCAGTTAGGGATAAGGGTAGATGGAGAATACCTCAGTAATCTGCGATTTGCTGATGACATTGCCTTGCTAAGCAACTCGGGAGATGAACTGCAAATAATGATTGATGACCTAGACAGGAAAAGTAGAAAGGTAGGCTTGAAAATCAATATGCAGAAGACTAAGGTAATGTTCAACAGCCTCGTGAAGGAACAGCAGTTTACATTAGGTAGCGAAGTACTGGAAGTAGTAGGCGAATATGCCTACTTAGGACAGGTAGTAACGGCAGATCCGGACCATGAAAAGGAAATAAGAAGAATAAGATTGGGATGGAGCGCATTTGGCAAGCACTCGCAGATTATGTCTAGCAGCTTACCGGTATCGCTAAAGAGGAAAGTAACAGTTGCATCTTACCTGTACTCACCTATGGCGCTGAAACGTGGAGGCTAATCAAGAGAGTTCTACTTAAGTTGAAGACAACCCAGATGGCTATGGAACGAAAAATGGTAGGGGTAACATTAAAGGCCCACTGTCCACCCTCCGGTCGAAAATATTTTCTTCCCCGGTGACTGTGAGACTTCGCCCCTAGAACGCAAGGCCGCAAAATGTTTTTGAAAAGAGTAACTAATAACGCAGTTACAGCCACCGCAATCACCCGATTCTATCATGCCTCTCTCCTTCCGTTCCCTCGCAAAGGTTTTTCACTCTCCTGCCCGAGGTCGTCTAGCCTCCGCAATACAAATTCCCCTTCCTCCTCCGCGTTTGGCGGGAGGTGGGGCGTGGCTCTCCGAGAGCGCGAAAAAAAAAAAAAAAAAAAAAAAACGGTCGAGGGAGCGCGCGCCGCTGATTGTCTGGTCGTGACGAGGGAAAAGCGCGCTGCGAGCGGTAGACACCCATCCTTTTCCCGTCAGTCAGCGAGACGGACCAATGGACATCGTTCCCGGTACGTACGTCATTGCTGTGGCCCGTCGGGCCAGCGCAGGAAACGGCGAAGCTGGCTTCCTGGAGGAGAGCATGAGAGAGCTTTGAATTGTATTTTCGATGCTTTGCGGCGCGCGTGTCACTGTAGCATTTTGCACAGACTATCTCCGGTACCTTATCGAAACACTAGGCTCAAAAGGGCCTTCCCTGGACAGTGGCCCTTTAAGAGATAGGAAGCGTGCAGAATGGGTCAGAGAAATAACTGAAGTTACCGACATTCTAGTGGAAATTAAGAAGAAGAAATGGACATGGGCAGGACATGTAGTGCGAAGAGAGGATAACCGCGGTAACAAACTGGATTCCAAGGGAAGGAAAGCGTAGCAAGGGGCGGCAGAAAGTTAGGTGGGCGGGTGAGATTAAGAAGTTCGCAGGGGTCAAGTGGATGCAGCTAGCACAGAACCGGTTTAAGTGGAGAAATATGGTAGAGGCCTTCGCCCTGCAGTGGGTATAGTCAGGCTGATGATGACGATGATGATGATGATGATGATGATGAACTAAAATCTTTATTTGTGCTTCTCAAGCATACTCCTTAGCGAACAGAATTACCCTCGCATTATCTGAATTACTACCCCACATATTGCCACCTGGCAGTTTGAGGTAGCGCTTGAAAGACGAAGAAGTTGTAGACTCGTGCGCTTCGGCAAGCTATAGACTGTGGACTCTGAGTCTGTGTCTCTGTGTTACATTTTCCTGTGAACCCCTGTCTTGACTGTGTGTCTCTGCCCTATTACCGTTTCCCATAAGTTGCCGTTTTAGCTTCTGCTAGGCCAGTTATTTATTGAGAGACTTTTGTAGTTTTACAATTCCTTTATTTGAATGCTTGACCCACTTGACCCCCCGACCTGCAGCTGTGCTGCAGTAGAGCTAAACCGCTTTCGGGCCCAGCCTTCGCCACCAGTTTACTGACTAGCCGTTACAACGGTTTTTCTGTTTTAGCTGTAAAAGCACTGCAGACATAGAAGCGTTGGGCGATTTTGTTAGGCGCTGAACTTCTAGATTAGTGCCCTCGCACTTATAAGAAAAACGAGACTTAATCAGTTCTTTCGAGTATCTAAGGAAACAACGGGTCCTCTTGCTCATGTTTCTCAAATGGAGATCCGCGGACCAGGCCTCTCGGGTGTCTCGGGTCCGTTTTCGGCGTCCGTGAAATTCACGCCTACACAAGAAAAGAAAGGCTGCGTATGGCCTGGCTAGCCACAGTTTTGCACGGATGTTCAGAGCCGACTTTAGTTTCTCGAAGAGAAATATATATATGCGAAGCGAAAGGATTGGAGGAATGTAGCGCGCGCGAGGGAGAGAGAGAAGAGAGAGCTTCGTTTGTCGGCTTAGATCGAACTCGAGCTCTGGCTGCACTGCTGGACGGAGCTGCGTCTTTTGGTGTCCGACGAGCGAGCGGCGCGGTGTTGGTAGGAGTCGAATCCCTTCTAGCGGTATGCATACCGGCGCCGACGCGTCGCCTCTTCCCCACGTCCTCTACAGGCAGTGGCGCGCTGGCTTATCAAGTGCGCGCACTTTAGAGGCCAGTTTAGCTTTGACTCAATTGCAATTCCGTGACCTGCTCCCGAAACTGACACAAGATCCCCCCTCCGATTTCAAGGGTCCCCAGCTCTTCCACTGGTCCACAAGGGGTACCCCGACACGTCCATGGCTGTAGGGTGCTATATATGGCTGAGAACCCCTGCTCTACACGATCGTTGAGTAACTCGGCTAGCAAATGGATAACCTCTATAGCTTTTTTAAAAACTGGCAGTGGCTTAGCTCGGCTACGCCAGGATACAGATAGCAAAAGCTACTTTCCTCTGGTTTTGGCATGTTGCCGAGCTCATTATAGACATGGTCGTCACACATCATTTTTTATTTCATGCAAAAACGGCCTGGTGATGAGTGTAGTCACACGATTCTACAGTCCTTCCCATACACCGCACATATGTCCAAGCGTATTGTTCACGAAGCCTGCTACTAATTGCGTGGGTTTGGGTCGGTAAAGGAAGAGTTGAGATTTAAATGGTAAGCATGATAGGCCTCTCTCCTTCAAGTAGTTGTCAGTAGTATTAAGGGCTGTTTGGAGGTGAGTCGGTGGCGTCACTGCCTCGACATGCCCAGACAGTAATGTCATTCGCATAAAGGGCAAAATGTATGTCTGGAACTCTCAGAAAGTGTTTTTGGGAGATGATATAAGGGCAATGTTAAAGAGTGTCGGTGAAAGGACCGCTCCTTGAGGTGTTCCCTGAGCACCGAGCTTGATGTTTGGAAGCGTATGAGGGCCCAGTGTGAGAGTCGCTGTTCGGTTGCTGAGGAGGCCCTTATATAGTTATACATGAGGCTGCCTACTTGTAGTGTTTGTAGATTATTAAGAATGGCAGAGTGTGTTACATTATCAAATGCTTAGTCGTTGCTTAGTCGTTGCTTAGTCGTTGCTTAGTCGTTGCTTAGTCGTGTTGCTTAAGTTGCTTAGTCGTGTGTGAATGACATGCTCCATTAATTTTCCGACACAAGAAGTGAGGGAAATAGGTCAAAGATTGGTGGGGAGAAGCGGTTTGCCTGGTTTTGGTATAAATACCACTTTTGCCTCCTTCCACTCGGCCGGCAAAGTTCCTTGTTGCCAGCATTCATTAAATACCCCGTGAGGGGTCTTTAAGGTAATAAAATGAAATGAAATGAAAAAGTAATTGGTTAAGGCGGTTATGGAGGGGGTGTCTAAGCTGCGCAGAGTTTTATTGGTTATACCGTCAAACCCGGGAGATGAGGAGGTATTTAGGTTCTGAAGTTCTGCCATTACTTCTGCTTCAGTGATAGGCAGACTTAAGGTCATTAGGGAGCCCTTTATATTCCGGATGGGACATTGGTTGGTAAGGTTTAAAGTATGTATCCTTCAGGTCCTCAAGTAGCTGTGATGGCGGTGTGGGGGAAGTGTGAATCAGTTTTGTGAGGTTATGTCTCTGGGGTGTCATAGATTGAGGGGGGTCTATGAGATGTCGGAAGAGCTTCCATGTTTGAGGCAGGCCCATATATGTTACCATCAAGACGATTGCATAGGATTCCCAGTTTTGCCTCGAAAGCGTAGCTGTGTGTGCTTCTGTCTTTGTTTAGTCGGCCCAATCCGGGGGGGTAACGTTCCATCTTTGACATTGCCAGCATCTTTCTGGCTCTAGCTTCCCAGATATGTAGGAGGTGATCGGCATCAACAGTGTCACTGGGTTTTTGTGTGACTGCCTGGACATCCTTCTGTAATTGTGTAGTCCAAGCAGCGATGTCGACGATTGGAGCAGCTGTCCTGGTAGATCTGCATTTCCGAAATGAATCCCACTTAGGGAGAGTGGATCCCCTAGGTGGGTGGTGAGGAAGGTGAGTGTTAAGAAGGATTTCAAGGATGTAGTGATCACTGCCTAAGCACTCTTTGGTGTTGCACCAAGTAGCTGCTGGGAGCCGGTAAGTGAAGGTAAGATATGGTGTGGTGTCTTTATACACACACTATTGCTGATACGTGTGCGGTAAGCCGGATCAGTGATAGAGAGCCCTGCCTGTTGCGCAGCGAGCCATACTCTGCGGCCTTTTGGAGAATCACTTGAGTTATCCCCATGCTGTATGCGGTGCATTAAAATCATCCACAATCAGAAGAGGACACTTGTTGGCAGTTTTTTTTTTGGCCCGTGACGAGACGCTCGAAGTTGGTATGTAGATGTTTTGGGTGACTATATATACATTAAAAATGAAAAGGCTCTTGGCCTGTGAATGCTGAGGGACCAATTCCAAGAGGAGATGGTCGAGGTCTGGTATGGCTAACGTATGAGTTATAGTAGGGAGTGAGCATCTAATTAGAAAGGCAACTTTGGATAGCGTTGCTGATTGAGGAAGTAATAGGACATAACCTGGGAGGGTTATAGGATTGCTGCAGAGCCAGGACGTCGATCAGGGCCGGTTGTGCAATGAAGAAGTTGTTGAAGTACTTTGCGTTTTTGGCAGTGAACCCCAGGTGAGGAATTTTCGGAGCCCTCCACTACGGCGTCTCTCATAGCCTGAGTCGCTTTGGGACGTTAAACCCCACGAACCGAACCGATAATAATGTAACGTGGAAGATAAGTTATTTAGCGTTTAGAATGAATTCATTCTAAAATACCAATGAACCAACTGCTACCGGGACCAACTTCTACTGTTCGCAATCGGCAAGAACTGATGGCGAAATAGTACATTCGGGCACGCTTGCAAAATAAATGAAATTCAGCGATCTGTTTGGCCACATAACATTTTAGCTCTATCTGCTCCCCAGGGAAGCATCAGACGGGATAATGTGCTCGTCGAAAGAGGCATTTAAGAGTTTTGACAATATCAAGGAGGCTTTTGTGGCTCTATTGAGAAAGTAATAAGTGGTCACCCGTGGGTTTCCGGCAAAAGTTACGGCATGCAGAAAGGAGTCACATGTTGACTTCGCGTTTTGTCTGAAAGCTGACCTAATTAAACGCTTTAAGGACGAAGAAGTTTATGGCGATCGAGACCAATTCCGTAGAACGTGTAGCAGCAACAATTCTGTGACTGCATCGAAGATGTCAGGGTCTGCATGGCTGCGATAGACTTGAAGATATAAAGCTCAATAAGGCAGCAGAGCTAGTTAGCCGACGCGCACACCCACCGAAGACTGGACTTGCTCAAAAAGTGGAAAGAAAAGAAAAATGTGGTTCAGCGTATTTGTTTTCTTATGTGAAATTTCCCGTTTATTGGTGCGAATAGGGGATCGGGATTGAGGGGTGTTTCTGAAGTGCGTGTTGCCGGGCTAGTTGGTTCTGCATGCACAGAGCCTGTCTTTCCTTGTACGTGTCATCTTGTCTTCGCCATTTCTGCGCTAACATCATCTGCATTATTGGGCGCGTCAGAATTTGCAGAGGTGCAGAGATGTAACATATGTAAGAGTGGGTGCATTTCTTTTGAAGCGATAGCTTTAATACGCGCGGTAAAGCCAAGGCCATGGTATACTTCCGACGACCTTCAAATTAATAGCTTCGAGATCAAGTTGGAACTTAAGTCACAACTACTTTTGGTAGCTATATTCCCACCAAATGTCAAGGTAGGGTCAACTGTCGTGGGAAGAAAAACGTTAGCAGCTGCGCGGCAAGACATTATCGTTTGGCCGGAGCTAATTCGCTTCCCACAATTTTTTTTTGCAGCTCCTCGTCGCGAACCTAGCTCGTAACATGCATACGCTTTGAGGAGAACAATGTGTGACGTGTTGTTGTTATGGCAGAAAATGCACGGACCTGCTACTGGCTCTGTAGCTGAGCCACCTCCGCTGCCTCGTGCAGACAGAAGAAAAAAATAGAGAAAAAAGAAAAGGAAGAGGGAGAGAAAGACGCGCGCCACAACGACAGCCGTCCTCCACCACCGAAGCGGTGGCGGGTACAATGACGGCCAACAGATAAAAAAATTCGGACAGCTAGCCTCCGCCGCAAGCGGCGGTGACCTACCTGTCCCAGCCCCCTAATGTGTGACGTGCCGTCTTTATCGTGGGTAGGCGACGTCGTATCCTGCTGCGCCACTCTGCACCTGTCCGTTCTTTTTTCTTTCTTTTTTTTTTTTTTTTGGGGGGGGGGGGGGGGGGGTATTCAAAATCTACACTGAACAATCAAGCCGACTCTTTAACAGTGCTATGTTATCAAAACAAAACAGTGAACAAACAGCCGGAACAGCGCAGTTTGAATGTGCGTGGTTTGCTGCATGTCGCGAAGGTTTCGAGCTGACTACTGCGAAAGTTTCAAATGGCTGACGACGTCTTTGAAAGGTTTGCGTTCAGTTTCGGAACACTCTGTGATTGGTTAGAAGCACTTTCGCTGAACTGAACGCTTTTACGCCACGGCAGGTTCTGAGAGGCTTTTAGTGGCACCGCCTCAGCGTCATGTCAACGCAGCGCAATTTATATAGAAAAATGCGCACACTGACATTACGTGCCGTACGTGTGACTACTTGGTTTCATGGAGGAAGAAGCTTTTTCGGAGGAAGAAGTTTCGTTGAGAAAGAAGTTTATCAGCTGTTGACATGTTACCGTCTGCTACCGGTGCTTACGCTAAGTTCCTCAAAATTGCGACGCTCAAATGAACAAATGAGACACTGTAACAGTTTTTTGGGGTATATTATAGTTCTTTCTAGCTTAATTGCCTTTATGAGCGTAAAAATATACATTCCTTCTCTTTAGAAGTTTCTTGTTTGGCCGCATTTGGCGCAGCAATGGCCTAAACCGGAACGCCTCTCAAGAAAACATGGCGCATGTCATGTTCCGCCAGCGGAGCTCGAGAGGCGGCCGTTCGTTAAGAAGTAAGCCAATGGTTCTCTTATTGACGGCTCTTGATGTCTTCAGCCCCTTAAAAAAAGTCACATATCCGTCTTTTAATTCCAGGGCGCCATGACAGCGAGGAAGAGACCGTTCACCTTGATTTAACCAAAGGTTAGGCTTATCAGTTTCTGAATAAGTTGCCCGAACATTTATGGATTTATTTTTGTGGTGGGACGCTTGGCATGTTTGCACGCTGATATCTTAGGCACGAGTGTCTTACGACTTCAAAACTGGCTCACAAGGACAAGTCAGCTGTTAGTGCATCGTAAACACAACTTGTTGCATGTCGAGCGTTTGTTTATGTTCGTGTGTAGTGTACCGTTATGTTGCTCAATTATCTTGTGTTGTTTTTCGACATTCTGTCGGTCAGTAACGTTTGAACTAATTAAATATTTGGGAGACATCGCAGTGCATTACCTATCCTATTCGTGCAAAGCCAGTAGCTACCTAGGAACAAAATGAGAAAAAGCTTCGCAGCGGAGCTTGCGAAAGTTTCGTCTGTTTCATCGCATTTGGACAGTGCTGATGTCGTTCGGAGTGCTTGCGCCCGTTACCTTCGCGGTGACGAACAACAGAAATATTTTTTGTTGCCGCATTTTGTCTCTGTTTTCCTGCCGATTTCTCACTGTGCCGATTTCGATCGAAATTGTGCAGGTGTGGCGGACAATTTGAGGGAGATCCTCGTCTGTCTCGTACGCAGAGATGCTAGCAAGCAGAGAAAAATCGCATATCTCAATTGTCTCGTCAAATTAAGTCCGCGGATCACGGAAGAAACAGAACTTGGACTTACTCTAGAAGATGTGTTCTGTTGGTGAGTTTGATGTCTACCTTCACCTTTTAGTTTCTCTGTCAGGCCTGCCTTGTAGGGGCGGTTTTGGATGTAAAAGCATATTGCGGCGTTTACCGCTGAAAAGTAACACTTGTAAACGATTTCTTTTTGTAAGAAAAATGTGTTATGCTTTTTGATATGTTATGTGCCTGCTTTTTAATTTGCTTTAAACACCTTTAATGGTTCTCTAATCGAACTTACTTAGCATTCGTTTTATTTTTATCCACTGCAACTAATGCATTCATGTATGGTCAGATGGAAACTGTGGTTACATGGTCAAGTTGTGGTGGAGCCAGAAGGATGAGTTGTTAATTGCATCTTTTTCCAGAAGGGAAAGCATACAGCCTATGATATATTCTCGATGTTCCTTGTTTTGCTGCCTGCATTGCAGATTTGCCCAAACCTTATCGCCAATTTGTTTGTACTGATCATGATTGCAAGCATTTAATGATAACACATTTGTTTCACATCTTTTGAAGAGGACCCTCCTATGCTAACCAATGACTGTTTTTTGGCTAAGGTGTATTGTTTAGCTTTTATCATTTCTTGTTATCTTGTTTACTTCTGCTATATGATGTTTAGTTTCTCAGAGTTGTAGTTGTATTTCATTGGCACCTGCCAAGCATGGAAGTGTTTAATTGCCATAAGGATCATGGAAGTTACGTTCTGAGCTGAGTGCCACTCACGTGTGTACTTGTGCAGCCTCCGAGTGCTACTGGTTCATGAAGCCAGCGAGGTGCGAGCAGGATGTCTCCGTGCACTCCGCCATCTTGTCCGCGACATTGAGGCAGCTCGAGCGCTTGTGGCATCGCACATCCCGCTTCTGGTGGCGCGGGCGCTTGACGCCGCGCTGGAGAGTCGCACAGAGCGGCTTCAAGCTCTGCGGCTAGTGCGACGCCTAGTTGCTGTGGCGCCCCATGAGCTGCCTCCTCAGCTGGCCCGCAGCCTTGTTGCCGTTGCGGCGGATGGAGCAAAGGAAACGGACGACCTTGTCCGTGCCTGTCTGGCCACCATTTGTGAGCTGGGTATGTTTCCAGTGCGTGCAGCAATGTGTTAAGCGATTACAGTGTGACAGGCTGTCTAGTTTTTGTCTTAATTGCCTCGGGGCTGAGGTGACAAGCCAGAGAAGATGCGTGCTATTGAAGTTGACGTTTCTGAAGCCATGCTATCAGTTCTGAAGCTGCCCTTTACTCATTGCAAGAGGACAATCTTTCGTACATTGTTGTCTCTATCTACCCCCTCCTCCTCTTTAAGACAGATTACTTGTTCCTTAGCTTTTAACGTGATAGCACTCAATGTCTCAGTCTCCAGAAAATCTGAAGTTGCCGTTGTAGGTAAAAAATGTCAACTACTGCCTCTTGTGGTAGTTGGCAAGTGACATGGCTAGGCAATGATGTTGAGCTATGTGACATCATGAGACCACATGACATGGCCAAGTTGGTAGAAGCTGCTGACTTGGGCATCTCTTTCGAGATGGGAGAGTGAGATTCTCGGACCTTTGTGTTCAGATCCAGGTGTGCTAACCCTAGTCCACACAAAAGCATATTTGTGTTGCTTACTTAAAGTGGGGTTTACATCTGTATCCAATGGTTTTCACATAATGTGAGAAAATGTTGGCACAAATTCACCAGTTAGCGTCTCTCATAGCCTGAGTCACTTTGGGACATTAAACACCACAAACCAACCAAATTCAAGGGTTAGTCAAGTCGGTTCTTTTTTGTTGATCATTTGAGGCATGTCTTTCTATTTACAAATTTGAGTCCTGCACACCACAAACCAACCAAATTCAGGGGTTAGTCAAGTCGGTTCTTTTTTGTTGATCAGCATTTGAGGCGTGTCTTTCTATTTACAAGTTTGAGTCCTGCAAAGTTTCGTGGGAATTAAAACATGTTCTTCAGACTGGGACCAGAGTTAAAGTTAGCTTACACAGAAAAGGGAACACATAGAAGACACTCAGTCGTCTCTTATGTATTTCTCATTTTTTTATGTAGTCTAATATTGAGCGCATTCATATTTCAACGCACGCATTGCTGATGTTCAGAAGTTGTAGCGTAAACCAACTTGCACTGCATGACTTGCTTTTGGCACATATGATTAAAACTTGGATGGGAAACAACGTGGAGAGGTGAAACCATGTGACAAATGACATATATGCTTGCCGGCACATGAAAAAAGACTCCTTTCCACTATTGTATAGCCATCATATGGATATGGATTCAACTTTCATGAAAGCATCGCTCGAAATGTTCATTTTTTTTGTCACTGACTTCGTATTCTGTTCATATTGAAAGTATAGAAAGTGCTAGTACTTTTTTCTCATTGGTCAGTAGCAGTACAGCCTACTGCTAATAGCAACATGGCACCTTGGCTTGTCTTTCTTCATCATGTTTGTATTGTTGCCCACGATGCAGCATTATTGAACCCAAAGCTGTGTGTGGAGACTGGCGGCTTCCGGACGCTGCTTCAGAGTGTTCTCGACTGCCACCACCCGCCCCTGGTGGAAGCAATTCTGGGCATAATCTTCCACTCAATCAACAACCCGGCCACTCGGAAGCTGCTCGACCGTGATATTGACCTTGAGGTGAGCTGCTGAGCTCTGGTTGAGCTCTGGTTATGCCGCAGGTTGGTGGAGAGGTCATTGACGACTGATAATAACTGCTCCATTCCAACTGAGGCAGTGCTTGCTGTGTCTTTTGTCGTAGCAAGTTGTAGGTGTCTACTTGTTTTGAACAGACTTTCATGCACTTTTGGGTCTTGGAAGGGATAAGCTTTCCTAATGTCCGTCTCTTGTTGTACCTGAATCGTCTTATCTTCTGCACTGCATAGACTCATTTTCATGCCCCCACCCCCTTTTTTTTTTCTTCCCAGTACCTTGTGGCTCCATTCACTGACAGCCACTTCAGATATGCACCGGACTCTCCTGAAAACAACTTGGGGTGAGCATAATTCATTTTTTTCTATTGCTTTTGTCTTCACACTGTGTTATATTGCCAGCTCCACTTGACTCTTTTAAAGATAAAGGTAGTAGCTGTACTGCTGCAACTTGGAGTTGAATCCATGCTGTTCACGGCACAGGGAGATGTTGGAAAAAAAACTTCATCTTTTCAGTTTCACGCACAAAGTGCTTTTTTGCAGCACAGGGTTTATCTGTGATTGCTCAAGATAACGATAAAATGGACTGGTGTTGCCTTTCCTTACAAATCCTAATGTTGTGTGCTTGAACTAACTACTTATTGGAGAAGCCGAAAGCTTATCTTTTTTTTAAGCTTAGGCAGTTAGCTGAACAAACCTAATCTGTATGACTGTCTTGTATTTGCTTAAATTGTGCTAGATATCTTGAGGTTTGGTAGTGTTGTACTTGTTTTGAGAAGATGTTTTTTTATGATTACTTATTAGCTGCAGTCTTATTACATATATCGATGGCACCTCCACTGCGGCCGTTGCAAGTAGGCTCGATTCTAAACATTTAGCATTTAAAAAAAAAGTATGGTTTAGTGACAAGATCTCAGTACAAGGAACCTGCTGTGTGTGTCACTGCATCATGCCTTCAATCTGCTTTCCCTCAACACTGTCCAGGCAAAGCTCTCTTGCATTTGTTTATTACTTACAGATGTGCGTGTGAGCAAATGGGAAACTTCGTGAATGTACCCTAGGCTGTGTGCTTGAACCCTCTTGTGGCAGCCTTACATCAGTAGAGGCGAAATACAGAAATGGTGTCAGGACTATGGTTGGCCAAATTACCCCCTCTCCCTCCACTGTGGCATCCCTGATAAACATTAAACTTAAAAAATGGTGTCAGGACTATGGTTGGCCAAATTACCCCCTCTCCGTCCACAGTGGCATCCCTGATAGACATTAAACTTCAATTTGCAATTTGCATTTGAGAATGTTGACCTACTCATCGCTTGCACTGACATCGGTGAAAAGAATCCTGGGACATACATTCACCATGCTTATGAACCAGTGGTTTGACCAGCTCCTGCAGTCTGCATGATAATCGTAACATGATAAATAATGTTCCTGTGTAATTAGCAGCATTGCGAGAATTATCTGCTTAAACATACTTTGAGAATGCAAACTTCGACTGTCCCATGTGTCGCTTATCCTTCGGTTAAAGCATGGAGATTCTCTGTGCAAGCTGTGCACGAGCTGTGGATAGAAGAGCAGCAAGCTGAGGCTAGAAAAAAGCCTGTTAAGGTAGATACAGTGGAGACAGCAGTACAAAAGAGGCCTGATCTACCGCTGCTGCAGCTCACTGGAGAAGTAGTTCCTGAAAGCTGTGTGCGAGCATTCAGAAAGCTAAAAAGGAACCAGCACCTACAAGCAGTGCTACATAAAGTCAACCAGCTCAAACAACTTGAAAGTAAAAAAAAAAAAAAAAAAAAAAAAAAAAAAAAAAAAAAAAAAAAAAAACTATATAGTGACACTGACTACTTCAGTTAAGTACACTGCTTCCACTTTGGTTACTTCCACACACAAAAACCATTCTGTTTATCTGTGTCTAGAAGTGTCCATGGTTGCCGAAACAGTGAACTACTTATGTAATGTCATATTCTAGCTGTGTATAGAAAAGTGTGATATAACCTTGCTTGAATGCCTTGCATCTTCCTTCCTATGCGTGTAATATGTGTATGCCCTCTCTGATTCGTCATTCTTTCTCTGCTTTGCAGTTATGACAAGATGCTCAGGTTTCAGTCCAGCCGGATAGCCATGACCTCGGTCCTCAGGTCCTGGCCTGGTAAGTCTCTCGTTTGTTCACCACAGGCCACAAGCTTACTCTTCAAACACACCGTTTTAATGTAGGTTTATTTTGTTAATCAATTTGCAAATTGTTTTCCAGGAGTGCCAGTTGCTTTGTAAGGCATTACCAGCTGTTACCAGTGTTTGATGAGTGCACATATTTCCAGTCTGCCAGATGTAACCTAACTGCGAGGCTTTTTTTTACTTCCTCCCAGGGATGGTGTACTTTTGCAGACCTCCACCGTCCGGTCTTCAGTCTTTGGTTGAGGTGCTGTGTCTGCCACTTCCCGACACAAGGGTGAGATTTCTCAGGCTTTGCAACGGTGTGCACAGCAGAAAATTGAAGAGCCAGTCTTGAAGGCAGTCTAGAGGATTGGCTTTGATGTCATAAAGCCAATCCTCTAGACTGCTTTTGTCATAAAACGGGGAAATCAGGACAAATTGAATGTCGCCTGGTTGTTCCATATCCACTTGTCCGGTGCATGATAAAAAATAAAGGGATAAAAAATGCATTTTGAGGGTCCACAAACCCTGATTAGCACAAAAATGCGGAGAAAATGAGATTCGTTATGAGATACAAAAGGAGTCAACGGGCTGTGTGACACAAAAGAAAGCACAAGGACTTTTTTTTTTATGAATGTGATGTAATAACTAATTGTGGAGGTGATTGGTCAGAAACGTCGTGCGAAATCATGAGTGCCACATAGAATGTGATTGAATGGAGAGAGAAGGAGCTTATTGATAACCCTCTTACGCTACCCATATGATGCTGACGCCCCCAGATTCGAAGCCCTCGTTAAGATAATCAGCAAACATGTGCAGGGATAATGAGGTATGCAAATCCCCACCAGCGGTATGTCGTTTCTTCTACTTTGTAACTAGGTTTCTCCATGATTTAGTTATTACTTCACATTCAGAAACAAATCCCTGATGCTTTCCTTTGTGTCTTCGGCTGTTGACTCCTTTCGTGCAAACACTGATGTAAATATTGTTTGAAAGCGAAGGAAATTCACTCTCAAACAATTTGCTGTACAGGCGTGCTTGGATTATTGAGCAGATGAGCTGAACGCAGATCTGTTTCGTGACCCGTGCAGAAAAATATTCTCGAGCTGCTGTTCGACGTCTTCTGCCTGCACGCTCCGGAGTGGACGAGTGATTTTGAATCGGCAATGAGGTCGGCTGGTGAGTCTCTCTTGTACTGCTACTCTTCCACACGCCCTTTGCTGCTCTCACATTTTACTCTGCATTTCTACCAGTGAGTAAACTGCAGCTCTAATGCATTTACACCGTGAGTCGCTAATTGTAGCTCACCTTGAGTTCTTCCTTTGGTTTGGCTTGCCTTACCTTGGCACCAAAACAGATCAACACTGAACCAAAGCAAGCCCCGAGCCGAATGAAAGAGAGAAAAGGGAGAAAAGGCAGATTACTTCTATTGGATGTTTTGACTAAGCTGCAGCCTAGTTTAATTCCTTTGTTCTGATAATTAGAATGAAAAAAAAAATGGCTTGGGCTTTTTCTTTTAAAACCCTTTTTTTTTTGGCTCACTGCAGTTGTGGAATGTTGTCTGGTCTTATTTGCTTATTCAAATAGCTCCTGAGGGCCCTGTGTTATAGTATTACAGACAAACCTTGTCTGCAAGCGTTTGACGTCATTGATAAGTCTTGAATAATAAGGCCCAGGTGATAAGTATTGATTGCGGTGTGCAGAATTTTAACGGTCATTAAGCACTGTAAGTACTCAGCAGTAAGTGTTGCGTGTGACTGCTATCGAATACAATGAGCTCATTGTGACATACAGTGACGGCATCACTTGATTTGTGTTCTCTTCTCGCAGATCGCACAGCCATGCGAGAGTCATGGAAGCTGTATGAGGGCTTCATTGTCGCTGAAGCTTGTGATCTTTTACCACCGCCTTGTAAACTTAGGTGATTATTGCGTTTATTCTTTTCATGAATTTCTTCATGTGATGGCCTTTGGTGTGGGGAAATCAGATGGTGTTAAAGATTCTTCTTGTTATATGCCCGAAAAGTATTCAGACTATTCGCCTTGAAATTGTTGATAGAAAATTACTACAGTGTAGACAGTTTGTAACATAGGTCGGGGACGCTGCATAACTCCGCACTATATAAGCGGTACTACCTTATAGCCAAAACATGATTTTTTATTTTTTTTTTTTTTCAGATGGGTAGCTTTCTTTTCAAAAATGCCTTATTAATCAGTGAACAAAAAGCAACCCACTAAGTAGCTGCACGCTTAGATCAGGTTACTGCGACTACTGCCGCAGAAATGCGTATGCGTTTGTTATCAGTGCATGCCCAGTCCTGTGAAGGCGGGCACGCTGACCTTTGCAGTCGTTCTGTACGTGGTATGCTAAAGCATGACTTGTTGCTTTTCGTTCCCACAAAGAATGTGAGGCATCTCGTAACGAGACATTTTGGTTGGAAAACCAGTCTTACAGTGAGGTTGACAGAGCAATCTTCATTTAGTGTTGTGCTCAGTTGTGGCAGCCCGTGACATCGTACCTCGGCTTTGCTTCGGCGGGACTGTTCTGTCATCACGAAAATACCGCCTCGTGCAATTGTTCGACACACGTCATAGACGTCTAGTCTAGCATCTGTTTCAGCGGTGCACCGACATTTCGGGCAATCACGAGCAACGCTTGCAGACTGAAGGAGAGAAAAATGAGTGGTGCGCGCAGACCATGCACTTGTGTCGCGCCCTAAACAAGTGGCGAGATGGGCTGTGCGATGCAGAGAAGCCCCGTGCCACCGCACTGTCGCCGAGCAGATTTGAAAAGCTAACCGGTATTACGCTTCCCGCAACCGCATTTTAAGCGAGGTGACTTTACATTGAGTCCTATGGGAGGCAGACCGGTGGCCTGCGAAGACTGAATTATAACCGGTCCCGCACTACAAGCGGTTATTTTGTAAATGGTCTCAACTGTGTTTGGACCACAAACCACTATTTGCACAAACCTACTTATGTGGTCTAGTATTATACCCTTGTCACACGGTCAGTTTCGATCATCATTGAACTCGATCTGAATTCAACTCAATGCAGATCGAGATTGTCACACGGCAACTTTCAAGTGCAATCGAGCTCGATCCTGCGTGACTTCAAGCTGCTTCCTCAAGTGCTCTTGAGATTTCGAGCAGACTTGAAAGCGGTCGTCGATACCCTTGTCATCGGCGAGCTCTAAAGCGCACACGATGAAAATTTCTCAATGCTCATTGAAAATGCCCGTGTAGCACGAAACGCTTCAATCCTTCTTGAAAACCTTAGTGCAGATCGAGTTCAATGAGGATAGAAAGTGACCGTGTGACAGAGGTATTAGACTTGAAGCAGAACGGGGATGAACAAGGTTGTGTTCGTTTCACTAGCTTCCTACATTTTTAATATTAACTGTCTTGATGATGTTTGTTCCTTGAGAGACAGAAGTACTAAGAACTTGTCTCTGAATATGCGACTTCGGAGTGAGACATAGACAAAATTTTTTGTCGTTTAGAAGGTAACAAATGCATTGTGCAACTCTTCGTAACTGTGGAATCGGTCAGATGAGATTTCTTCAGTGGTTAGGTTTACGACTGTGCAGTTTTTCTTTTCCACACATCTTTCTGTTGTTTATGGTTTTTCCTTTTAACTATTTTTTCTGCCACTATGTATCCTCGACTCGAAAGGGCGAAGTTAATCGGCGGTCTCCCCTAACTGTCTTTCTCTGTCCGCTTCCAGGTCAAATTTAGTATCAAACTACTTGGCTCTTCTTTTACTAGCCTTTGTACAAGCTGGAATTCTAGAGGTGAGCACAGGGCATTCTTTGTATTGGATCTTGTCATGTATATATATATTTTTCTCGCTGCTAGAGAGTGTCATGATGTTGCCCATTTGTAAACCATTCTTTAGCTAGATCAAATGCTTTACCCTTCAGGGCCTGTTACTGATTGCTCACCAAGTACTTTTTACCAGTAGTGAAAGTGACCCAATTAAAGATATATAAACACTTAAGGTATGTATCATTGCTCAAAATTTCAATGATTAAGGTATGAGTTTGCAAAGGGTTGTCTATCCAGGTGTTCATTGTTGGTAGGTTAGCTTTTTTTTTTTTAATGCCTGGAAAATTGGAGCGTGGTTCATTGTGTTTTATTGCTTCATGGTGACTGTTTCGTTTGCCCTATGATTTTTCAGACTGCACGGGACCTAGAAAATACTGTATTTTCTCGAATATAACGCATTTTTTTTCATGATTTTTGGCACTTAAAGTCCACCCTCGCATTATAATCGAATACTGCGATTCAGTTGTATATTGAATCTGCCACCACTCGGTTTCGGTTTCTGCGGTTTTACGATGTTATGTTGGCAACATGGGTACCAGGGAAGCCAAATCAGCCAAATCCCAATCCATCCAAAATTAAAACTTTGCGCTTTTTCTCGTGGGCTCAATTCATGTAGTCCCCTTGATCACACGGTTGTTACGTCTTTCGCAGTAGATTAGCGTGGTTACTTCTGTTGAATTGCATTTCACACGATGGCAACGCACTGTGCACGGTATGACGCTCACCTCAAAAAGGCTATTAAGATAGCAGAAGGAATCGAAAATCCTGTGGCAGCTCGATGGCTAGACATTACTAATCTACCTTACGTGGGTGGCGGGTGTAGCGGGAGGTGTTTTAAATGTAGGCCTGGCCGCAAAGGCTTTCAATGAGTCTGGGAGGGCGAGAGTGAAAAGGAAGACTGGGTTTCCGAGAATTCGGTCTCTGATGATAATGAGCGTTTTTGATTAGACTGCAATGGCCATAATGTCTATTAAAGGTGCTTTTTCAAGCTCTTATCTCGCGTTACATTCTTGGTTTTATTTTTTTCACTGGGCAGTATGGAAGTCGCCCCACGTGTTACATTCGTGGTCGCATTACGTTCGAGTAAATACAATAGTCTCAATAATTGAACAGATCAAAAAGTCCCTGAACTAAAGAAAACAATTTAGGCCACAAAATTAGCTTTAAAAATAGCAACTTATCTGCTCCCCACATTCTTTAAGAGACTAGTGTAGTGTGATCCACTACCCGATACCGTGATTTGGTTTTTTGCATTATCATTTTGCATGTGCTAATCGGTCCCGACGTGGCAGGTTAGCAGTTAAATAGTTCTCGTAATTCCACTTGGTGCTTCGGTAACTTAACATGCCTTTCAGGCTGAATATTAAACCATAGCTTGGCTTTGTATGTATGGTCTCAAAACATCACATTAAGGTGAAGTTGCTTGTATTGCTGCTGCTGTTTCGTGGCAGTCAGTTTTGTAGCTCGGGGTCAACTGGGTTGTTACTCAGATCATTATGTGCAGTAGTAACCCCGCTAAAGAAAGCTAAGGTGTAGTGAAAACTCCAATATAATCAAGCTAGACTGTGGCCTTTGTCTTCGATAGGCACACATTCTTTTTACTTCGACAACATATTTTAGTCAAATACCTGCCATGAGGCGCAGTTGTTAGTGCACTCGACTACTTTTCCCAAGAATGCGGGATCGAATCCCGGCCTCTGCAGCCGCTTTTCGATGGAAGCGAAATGCTGGGCGCGTCTGTGCTGTGCGATTTCAGTGCACTTTAAAGAACCCCAGGTCATCGAAATTCCTGGAATGGAGTCCTCCAATATGGCATCTCTCATAGCCTCAGTCGCTTTGGGATATTAAACCAAATAAACTAAACTAACTGTTTTAGTCATATGATGACATCGCAAAATGCATGCATTCTAGGACATCTCAGAGACTTGCACATGTAATGCTGTAATTGCGAGGCCAATATTTTAAGGCAGAAAAATGGCAGACATTAAAACGTAGCTTTCTAGGGGATGGCTTCACCGTCAACCTCGACGGCTGCGAGGAGAAGCCAATTTCTCAGAAGCATTGGGGCTAAGCGGCAGAGCGCGCAGTGTGCATAAATATAAAATTGGCCGCAAACACAAATACGAAAAGAAGGTGGTGCGGGCCATTGTGAAAGTACAAACAGTAAAAGTGCAGTGAGGAGTAGGGAGGGAAAGAAAAGGGCGAATGTTTGGCTGTTTTGTTGGGCTCAGTTTTGTCGCAACACTTAATTATTGTCCCCTAAATAACAACGAGGTTACCAAAGAAAATATCGTGTTCACGCAAGCCTTCGTCTTTCACACGGAATCGGACTTGCATTATATACTTAGCCGCATTGTGTTTTTGTTTCTGTAAATGCGGTTCTTTTACAAGATGTAGATGGAATTGAAAATGTGATAACACATAGATGTGGTTTAATAATTATCAGATAAAGGAATGATAAGAGCAGGGTGGAAAGTGTTTTTGAGAGGTTCTTCTATAATCAAACATTACTTATGTTTAATAACGAGCCAGGTGATTACCTGACAGCATCCTCAGGCCCATACCATCCCAGACAGTTGACAAAGTAAGCATGCTGATGCAGTGAATATTTTTGCTGATGTGACTGACATTGTCAGAAAAAGATTGTACTATATATAAACTCACTTTTACATAGAACTCTTTTGAACTCTGATGTGGTTATATATTAAAAAATGTGTTCGCGTTAATCTCCGAAATGTTTTCACTAACTCCTAAAATTTTTTTGTCGTATTTGTCACAGGAAGGGTGACGTAAACCGTGACTTGTATATTCATGCTCCTAACTATGTTTCATTACGGTTTGACCATCCATTAAATATGAAGGAAATCAACTGTAAATCCGACACCTAAAAGTTCTCATTTCTTCCAAGATCGATTAGAGACTGAAATAGGCTGCTCGAAGAGGTAGTGAACAGTTACGTCAGAGAATCTTTTACGGCTACTTTTTAAATATTCTATTCTTGATATTATGTACTGGCTTGTCACGTTTGTATTGCTTGTTTGTTTTTTGTTTGCTACATGTTTTGTTATAAATTTTCTGTCCCCCCCCACCACTGTAATGCCGCTTGTGGCGCTGTGGTCATTGCAATAAATTAATATTAAACTCTTTTGCCTATTTTTGCATGCTCTGTTTACTGTTTGCAACATGTGTCTTAGTTTTCGTCATCTTTATATATCTAGAACAAGTGCATATTAAGTTTCTTCCAGGATTTCTTTAGGTATTATGCGATACAGCGTTACTTTTCTTCTTGTGATCCTCATTTGCACTTGCGCTTTTTTTTCGTGGCCCATAGGCACTAGTTGAAGTGATTGTGTCCAGCGAGGATGCCCTGGCCATCCAAGCAACAATACTGCTGGCGGAACTGCTGTACATGGTGTGTTTCACTTTTTCTTTCCTTTCACCCTTGCGAGCACCCTTCAATAACTGCCGGGATTCCCCAAGGTCTCTTAAAAAGAGAACACCTGGTCGAAATGAAGTGTCGTCAATGATTTTTCGGTGGTCTCAGATAGCACTCGTAATATTACTGCATACCTAACACATTAAGCTTGGGTGATCTGTGTCTCGTTTGACTGCAACCGTTGAAGAAATCATTGTACTATTTGTAAGCCATTTGCAGTATAGGAGGTAGTATAAGTTTGCCAAAATGTCTACGTTAAGCATGAAAATATGGGCATATATGTTACGTGAGCGAAGTGAAATATGAATGAATTTTTCATGGTGACGCGCTTGATTCCTTGTTTCTTTTTTTTTTTTGTTTCCATCCTGGCAGGCCAGTGTGCATCTTCCCTCGGAGTCTAGTCGACATTGTCATTGGCTGCCAACGCTCATGTCACAGGCGGCAGCCTTTGGCTCACCTCAGGAAAAGCGCATGTAAGCCATAGAGGTTCTTTCCTTTTCACTTAAGTGTCAAGTATTTGAGTGTGGATTATGCTTATATCGAGCCCCCTCTGTATATAGTATGTGGGCAAAAGGAGCAGAGCCCCTGTGTCTCATTCGTCAAGCTCTTTTCTCTCTGCTAACTCACGAAATGGTTGTAGGACATGTTCATAATGTGAATAAGCATTTGGCATCATCACTGGCAAGGGTGCTTCTGCTTCTTTTGCTTCTGAAGAAGAAAATCCAGGAAGACAGGAGGGAGAAGGGTAGGGGAGCATACAAATACACTGAACAAACTGTACAATTAACAATATATGATGTTGTTTTCCTGACTAGTTATGGTACAGAGGGAATATATTTAAGGGATTGTAATGTTCCTTTCGAGATATTTATTCCTATTGGTTTGAATGTTCTAAATTTATGGATTGGATATGCCTCCCTATATTTCCTGTACATTGGAGAGACAGTGGAATCAATAAACATAAGGCTAAATGGTCATCTTCAGAGGAAGAGCGCTAGCAGATGACGGACAAGGAAGAGGCGGACACACACATCCACTCTTATACACACATAGCGCTCTTCCTCTGACAATGATTAACCAGCTCGCCCAGCAACATACCTGGCTAAATGGTCATTGGGCATACACAAGCAAGACCCTCCTGAAAGCAATTGCTCAGCATTTCAGTCAGAAAGACTGTTTGATGAAATTAAATATATACCGTATTTACACGATTGTAAGTCGACTCAAATGTAAGTCGACCCCCTCATCCCACCACCCCCCAAATCGCATGTCTCGAAAACAGCGCTAGAACAAGGACAGATATAAAGAGAAAAACAATTTTTTTTAATTTGTCTTTGTTCTAGCACTGTTTTAACATATATTCAACTCGCCCAACATGCCACTCCGGAAAAATATATTGCCTGGCTATACTGCTCACCTCCACTTCACGTATTTCGGTGATATACGCTGCAAGCTCTGGATAGCATACCAAGTGTATTCCTCGGAAGCCTGTTCACTTGGCGTTAAAAATTGTCTCACTGCCACCGCAATTCCCGCATAACCTGTTTAGAACCTTTGAACTTGTGGCCCACAGCGCAGTTCTTTCTTCGGCATAAATGATAGCCGCCTCCTTGAACGCTGCGCGGAACAAGTGGAGAATGCTTTTTGGACTGAAGAGCTCATGACAAAGCATGTGACCGGTCGTAAAGTCAAAATTGCAAGCACGTGAACCTCTCACGAACCCAGCGAACGATCGGTGTTGGCTCTTCCATCGATCATCAGCACTTCCTGGAAATGCCGCCGCGTCACGTGACCCAACGCGACTGACGGGCAAAAAGCGAGCGTAGCCGTGATTTGAAAAGTGGCTCTTTCGTAAACAATAGACACTCCCGCAGGTGCAGTTTGTGCTGCGCACTAAAAGTTAGAAAAGAAAAATTCTCCCTGAGAAGTACAAACACTAACTTAACTTTGCACTTGAAGCTGTAGAGCAAATAAATTTGCTGTATCCTCCCTGATATGGCTTTTATCTTGCTTTTATTAAGTGTGCCATGCTTTGGTTTCGATTTTAAGTCTACCCTCACTTCTGATTTTCGATTTCTAAAAAAAAAAGGGGTTGGCTTAGAATCGTGTAAATACGGTATTTATTCTCCATTCAGGCTTCGAATCTTCTAGAGACAGGAAATATAGGGAAGCATATCTAATCCATAAATTTAGAACATTGGAGCCAACAGGAATAAATGTCTCGAAAGGAACATCAGAATCCCTTAAATGTATTCCCTCTGCGCCATAACTAGTTGGGAAAACAATCCTATATGGTGTTAACTGTACAGTTCAGTGCATGTGTATACTATCCCACCCCTGATCCACGCCGCAGCATAAGCTGCATGCGTTTTTTTAAGCAAGTTCCCTTCTTATCACTTCTAATCCCACCTTTAGTTTCTCCTTGAATCCTTTTCTTCATATCATGTCATGCTTTACGTGTGTGATTTACTTTGATTTGCTATTCTGTTTCTTTGTCCTGTCCTCCTCCTTGCGGGAAGCTCTCTTGATAACTACATTTCTTATCAGGACCCTTTGGAATGCCTGTCCCATTTCAAAAAAGGCATGTCAGCATCGAGCCTGCTTTAGGCGCTGACTCATCATCCAGCCAGCATCCTAGGTTTTTTCTGCTGCTGCCGCATTTTTTTTTCTTTTTTTTTTCAGGCCATGGGATCACCGATTTTTGGCTTAAAAGTTCATACGCAAGGAAACACTGCTTTTTTCTCCCCCCTCTCTGGCTTCTCTTCTTCGGAAGGAAAAGTGTATTTAAGCCCCCACTAGTGATGACGGCGCTGCCCAGACGAAGACTAATCCCCTTGTCAAACTGAAGCACCCCTTCAACCTTTGTTCAGTGCTCTTTTGTACTGTGTAGCCATCTTCTTTTTCTCGTTCTACCCTTGCCTAAAGTTTGTTGCTCATAATTGTCAAGGGTGGTTACATCAGCCTGTTTTATTGAAACACCTCAGATGTTGATTCCTTTGCGAAGGCTGGAGTATGGCTACATGGGACATTTTTACCTAGCAGAATAGTATTTGTGTTCTGTGTATTAGCACTGTACAGGCACATTCGGAGCTCATGAGATTTGTGTATGCTGATGCTTTGACAGAATCTGAGCAAATGATTAGCTCAGACTGTTTTTATTTTAAAGAAAAGCACCTACTTCTACTAAAGACTTGCACATTTCACATGCAGATTTAGAGGCCTCCGTATGCGTGTGCATTTTGTGTGCGTTGCTTTGACATGCACTCACACGAAGTGTCATGATAAAAATTGTGCTCCTAGGTTGCAAGAGAAGGTTGTTGTCAAAATTTATTTCCATCTCTCTCTCCTTGCCTCAGTGCAGTTTAGTTAGGCGCTCTTTTTTTTTTTTTTTTTTTTTTTTTTAATATTGTGATGAATTTTTTTTTTTTTGTTTTCTCTTTCTTTTTCTAGAAGTGTTTTGCCTACCATTCATAATATGGAGCACAAGGTAGTTCCAGTCTTTATCCCTGTCACATAATTATACTCGCAGCCAAGAGCCATGCCAAGTACAGGGTCGTTCACTCTTAGGTTGAGCATGTGAGTCAGGATGAAATGAAGTCAGATAACAGCATTGAAACAACATTGCATGCACATTGTGAAAGGAAACTAGTAGATAAAAAATACGGCAGAAGATTTGAAGTTAATCCTATTAAGGTGAGCTGGTCAGGATAAGTGGACGTGAGGAACTGCTCAGAAAGACAACACTTAAGCCACGGTGTGTTTTTGCCTGTTTGGCACCGCCCCTGGTTTGTTTGTTCAGCTGTCTGATTTTGTGCCTGTTTTAGCCCATTCAGCTAGGCCTGATCGTGTTTTAACAAAAACCACGCATCTCCGCAGCCGCGCCAGCACGGCTGTGGCCCGCTTGTCGCGCCTCCACGCGCTACGGCGGAAGGGCGTCGTGCCCCACAGCCTGTTCCTTGACCAACTGCTGCAGTTCTGTGGCCCCACGAGCAAGCACCGGCACGGGCGGGCCGGTTCCGAGGACTTTTGCGAGGCAGCGGGCAAGGCCCGGCTCAACGCTTGCCTGCGCCGGGAGACGGATGAGAGCTCCCAGCGCACCATGCAGGACTCCCTGGTGCTCGTCAAGGAGTATAACTCTTGGGACTGGTACCTGGTCAGCTCCCTGCTCAAGTGGCCGAGCGACTCGCTGCGGGCTCTCGGGGACAGCACCAACCGCTCGTTCGTGCGCCGGCTGGTCTTTTTCTTCAAACCCAGCAGCCGCCAGTTCTCCCTCATGGAGGCCAAGCGGGAAGGCGCGCGCCAGATTGTCACTGTTGGCTGCCAGCTGTTTGAGTTCCTGCTCGAGGCGGACGAAGGCCGTGCCACGGAGTTCATTGAGGACTTCCTTATTGACCTGTGTAACTGCCTGCACGAGGCACAGCTGCCGGGGGCGGCCATGTCGGCGTTGCTCGGCCCGTCACGGATGCTGGCTATGGTCTCGCACAGCTACTTTCTGTTTGTTGGCCGGCTTGCCAGTTCGAGCCGGGGCTCACGGCTCCTCGAGAGGCTAGGGGTGTACCAGCACGTCGTCCGCCTGGTCATGCTGGAGGGCCACGACGTCTACCTGAAGCTGGCGCTGGCGTCGCTTGACTACACGAAGCCGGGTTTTGCCAGGTCGCTCCTGACCACAGCCCTGACAGCAAAGTGTGAGGTGGGTTAGGTTCAGGAACACGTGTGGCCAAAACGGGGTACTGCCAACGTTTAATGTTAATGAAGCAATTGCATGCCTAGAATCTAGAGTCAGGTTACTAGCTTTCTGGTGATACTTCTTCGTCAAAGTGTGCTCAGGAGTTAAAATAGAAGCCTGCTCCAAATCTAACCCTAATGTGTTTCTTCTTGTTTCTTTGTTAACTTGCAGAGCTGTGCGTGCGTTTCAGCGACAACCTTTAGAAAAATTTTGTGGCAGGTAGCGATTTAGGTGCTCTACTGGAATAAGTGCTAACAAAGTCGAGTGCAGCCAGGTATTCTGCGACAGCTGTAGTAAATGTCCCATCTCTGTGGTGCTCTGTGCAGGAGTCTAGGCTCTATGCGACAAAATTCCTGAGAGTCCTGCTACGCCTGGAGCTTCTGGACTTCAGGAAGTGGGTCATGGAACTTCTTGTGACACAGTTGTGTGACCCCAACCGTGCAGTGATGCTGACAGCTGCCTCCATCTTGGATGAGGCCTGCGATGTCAAGGTGCTCATTTCTATCCTGGTGCCAAGCCAGTATATGGCACGCTGATGTGCACCTCTTAAGACGACAGTTTTATTGTACCACTTCTAGCACTTTGCTGATGGAATACATGTGGAGGAAAAAATCGTATTGTCTGGGAAAACATAGGATTCAAACTGCCTGATTTTGAATCATTTGACTGCTGAATGAGGTACAAAGGCAATGAGAATTGACTTTAACTGCATGAAAGTTTAGATTGGCATTTGTAGGCATCCAGTATACACAACTCCTTTTTTATCTCTTGCAGAATTCAGTTGTATTTTCATTTTTCTAAGCACGGAAGAGATTTAGTAAGAAATCCAGTTACTAGAAGGTAATGATGAGCCGGATTACTCATGGCTATTTAGTCACGACTAATTAGAACCAGTTAGTGACTAGTTAATCATTAGTACTGGTTGATGACTAGTTAGCCATTATTTAGTACGGGTTAGTGACTAGTTAGCCATTAGTCATTAGTACTAGTGAAGGTGTGACAATCGTGGTGCTTGGTACAGCTTACCTGTTAACTAGAAAGTGTGACACCTTCTGCTGACTGCCTCAGTATGTACTGGTTAGTAACTAGTTAGCCATTAGTCTTTAGTACTAGTGAAGGTGTGTTGCTTGGTACAGCCTACCTGTTAACTGGAAAGTGTGACACCCTCTGTCAACAGCTCCTGCTGACAACGATGAGAGCTTAAAGGCTTTCGCCTTAAAAATCATCGCAATGGCTTCCAGTCGCATTTTTTGCCCATGCTGTGACCCCCAGATCCGGCCCGCTCATATAGAAGTGAATATAGTTGTCTTTATCTAATGGGTCACTCCTATGACCCCAAGGCACCGCAAAGAAGCCAGCGCGTTTTCCCTTACGGAGCCGTGTTTCCGGGGGAATGTACACCTCGTATGGCTACTCGTTTGCTCTCTTTGATGCTTCACCCCTTCGCACCGAGGCACTGCAGGAAAGCAACTGTGGCTCGTGAGCGCCGCTTATGAGTTCATGTCGCGACCGCTCGTTCAGTTGATCTCAAAACGTATGATACGAACACAATTTGTCGAAGTAATCAGGAAATCATGCTATCTGGGAATGTATTTACCAGGAGAAAAATAGTATAACCCTATGGGGGACGTTTTACTGCCTGCGATTTTGAGTACATGAACCGGGATCATATCAACAAGGTTCTACTGTAAACGCAGAACACCGTAGCACCATCTATTTAAGAGCAACTCAAAACACTTAACTCTGTGATACAAAGGGAGCTGTGCTTTTGAGACTGCTTGCCTTGCCCATCCCCCCTCTTAAGGGGGGACACGGCTCTTTGGCACCGAAAATCGGCTTGAAAATCGGATTTTCAATTTTTTCATTTTCGTATTCCTCGCACCATTCCGCATCTGCACGCAAATTTTCATCCTTATACCCCGCTTATTTATGAAGTTATAGCGATTAAAAAATGCAGTACCACACCCACTGCCCTTTAAATTGTGGACAAACGACACCCAATTTCGATCGCCCGGCGCATGAGAACTACGCGCTCCACCGCGGCGATTTTGGTCTCGTTCGAAAGCGCGCGCTTTCGGCTTATTTTTTCTTTCGGAAAGCAACCCTGTGCGCTCCGCCTTCCCCATAAAAAACAAGCAAAAAGATAGCATGCAGCGCACGCTACTATTGGCCGGTTAAGGCACGTGATCAAAATGGCGTCGTTTGGTTGGTTCCAGCAAGCTAGCCCTGAAATGCGGACTCCCAGTGACGCCATTTTGTCTTTCTGCCGACCACGCTAGTGCAACGCGAGAGTCATGCCAGGCGTGAAGAAGTACCGCTCTTTGCACAAGTTCGGGCGAAAGCAACCAAAGAAACGCGTTAAGAATGCGACTTCGTTGCATACTGTGCAAGAAGCAAGTGCCAGTGCTGCGGGATTGTGTGACGATCACGTTGCGGGCGGCGACGCTTCTCCGATTCCGCTGGACAACGGCGCCGTTCTTCGTGCCGACTGCAGTCGTGTACGTATTGATACCGCGCCTGTCACTAACAGTGACATAACTCAAGTGAGTGCCCGTGAGCAGGCTACGCTTGATAGACTGGTATCGACGCCGGCGACGGCAGGAAAGACCGCGCTGTTCGCCGATGCAAGTGGTGCGTCCGCAGAGTCAGATGCGGACGGAACAGCCTCCTATGCGGTAATTGACCTCAGCATTGTGAATATCCTTCTGGATGCCGTGCGGTGCAAAACGTGTCGTGGATGCGTGCGTTTAATTACCAGCGACCGGAGCTATGGCCTCGCCGTAAAACTGATCGTGCTGTGCGACAACTGCGGTGAGATTGCGGCCGAGTGGAACTCGCGGAGGGTTGACGGCGAGAAAAGGTGCAATCCTTTTGAGCTGAATATTCTGGCTAGTCGAGCAATGCTGTCGACCGGTAACGGCCAGACAGCAATGAACGATATCTTTTCGGCGATGGGGTTGTCGCGGCGCGGGATGCACAACAAGACGTTTCAACGGCATCTGAAGAACACACTGCAACCCGCTGCTACCCGAGCCGCCACGACCGCTATGGCACAAGCCGCGCAGGCAGTGGCAAAGGTCTACGATGACTTGTGTTTTGGGCATAGGGGGAACATTGCCGTGTGCTACGACGGCACATGGATGACGCGCGGACACTCATCACATATAGGCGTCGGTGCCGTGGTGGAACTCTTCACTGGTTACGTGCTTGATTATGTGGTGTTGTCAAACTTTTGTCTGGGCTGCGAAATTGGTCCCAAGCCAAACACTGACGGCTACGAACTTTGGAAATCACGCCACCAGTGCCAAAAAAACACCAACTCCAAGGCTGGTCAAATGGAAGTAGAGGCTGGCAAAATTCTGTTTGAAAGATCTCTGCAGCGCCACAACATGCGCTACACAACCATGCTATGCGATGGGGACAGTCGCACGTTCAGTGCTCTTAAAGATGCTGCAATCTATGGCTACATTGAAATAGTCAAAGAGGACTGCATAAATCACGTGCACAAGCGTATGGGAGCAGCTTTGCGCAACCTCTTGCAGAGACACAAGGGTGCAGGGAAGCAAAGTCTTGGCGGCAGAGGAAGGCTGACAGCTGATCTAGTTGACAAGCTGGCAATATATTATGGCCGAGCGCTTCGATCAAATGTAGGTGATGTGGATGCCATGCAGCGAGCTGTGATGGCGACATATTACCACACCACATCTACTGATGACTGCCCCAAACACAGTTTGTGTCCTACCGGTGAGAAGTCATGGTGCCGCCACAACGCTGCAAAGGCAAAAGAGGAGCCTGCACCAAAGCACAATTACAGTCTGCCAAGAGATGTGGCTGATGCTCTTTTGCCTGTTTATAGTCGTTTATCAGAGAAGAGCCTGCTGCAGAGGTGCACTCGGGGGAAGACCCAGAACTAGAACGAAAGCTTCCACTCGGTCATCTGGACCTTGATCCACAAAGAGCGGCACTCATCACTGTTTGCTGTGGAAGCAGCCACAGCAGAAGCTGTGCTGCGCTTCAATGCCGGCTGCAAGCATACAGCAGCAGCAATTCTGCAAGAATGCAGTACAAATGTGACAGCAACTGGGTCCAGGAGAGCTGAAGAAAAGGACTTGCACCGTAGCATACATTCTGCAAAGAAGCGGGCGGCTTCGCTTGGCGTTGCTAAAACAGAAAAAAGAAAACACCGCGACAGCATGCACCCCGACTATGCTCCTGGTGCATTTTAATAGCATGAGGTCTTTGGGGTTGCCCTTCCTGATTAAATGCCGTGAGGCTTGAGTGCTTCCGACAATCCCCCAATTTTGGTAGTGTTGCATTTTTTAAAGATCAATATCTCTGGTCCTGTTCTTGCTATTGCTTTAAAAAATTTTTTTCTAGAAAGGGAATCCTGCGAGTCTCATGAAACCAAGGTAAATGCAGTGACGACAAAAGAAAATTTGCTGAGAAGGTTATGTTGTCTTCGGTACCCAAATGGAATTTTCCTTTCAAGCGTTTCCTATTGCGTAACTTTGGCTCAAATTGGCATAGGCCATTAATTTTCGCTTCAGATCACTTTCCACCTGTTTCTGATCTTGTTGACATATCAATCATTGACATAATTTACACCTACATGCTGTGAAGTGTTTTTCCTCGTTTTCTCAAAACTGCAATTTTGAGGGTGCTGCAATTTTGGAGGAGAGATATCTCTTAGTCTATTTGTGCTATAGCTCTCATTCTTGTCTTGTTAGAAAGAGAAAACCTTCGACAGTGCCGTAGGACATAAATATGTACAGTTATTATGCGGCAACATTTACAGAATTAATTATCAATCTTAGGTGCCAACCTGGGCTTTTATTCATAAAAGTTTGACTTATTGTAACTTGGGTTCAAATTCTTCTACCACGTTAATTCATGACTAGCGGCACTCTATGATCCTTCTAGATCACTCTGGCAGGGCTATTCTCCTCATGCCATAAAGTGTTTAGTAATTAACTCACCTCCAAACGAAGAACATGAATTAGGGATTATTTTGAAAGCTATTTCATCTACAAGAAAACTAATCAGATATTTGAAATCAGCATGCAAAGGTACATTAATGGTGCGAGTTTCAGTCAGATCCACCCATAAATAAGGAAAAAAGTTTTAAGAGGGGTGTCCCCCCTTAAAATGCATTGAGGAAACCAGAATCCATAATAAGGCATATAACAAACAATTGTAGGAACATATCACCCAGTGCATGATGTGGTCATGTGATAGATTTGATGATGTCACTGCTGCTTCTGGTTTTGCATGAATTTCAGGGTGAAATAAAAGGTACAGTCGAATCCCTCAATAATAAAAGCTCTCAAAAACGAAATTCTCGCGGCAACAAACAATTCTTGAGGCCCCGGCGAGCTTCCATAGAGTTCAATACATTTTCCCCCTCATAACAGCAGTTTTTTAAAAGCAGTCCCGCATTAATGAAAGTTTGAGGTAGTGATCTGCAACATTTTTTCGGCACGTTAGCCAGTTGGAAACAGTAAAGTGGCAAAACTGCAGCAGCACACTTATCTGACAAGTCAGGCCTGTTCATTTCTGTCAACAACCACCGGCGCGGCCATTGCTGTTTACTTTCTGTCAGGTCAGAAATGATGATGATGATAGCAACGAGATTTGTGTGTGTGTGTGTGTGTGTGTGTGTGTGTGTGTGTGTGTGTGTGTGTGTGTGTGTGTGTGTGTGTGTGTGTGTGTGTGTGTGTGTGTGTGTGTGTGTGTGTGTGTGCAGTGAAAGCGGGATTTTGCTAGCCCGTCTTGGTAACTATGCATGCACGTAACCTTTTTTACGACACCGCCACCAGAGCAACGAGGCCTTCTTTTTCTTTTCACTGCCACGCCGACCACGTTATCGTGCTGTCTGCCTCATGCATATCATTTCGCCCGTGACTTGCGTGTGTCCAGTGTTTTTTTTTTTTTTTTGTTTAATTTTCTTGCTTGGCGATAACATACGCCTCCTGTCTAAAAGCGAAAGTTTTTGCAAGAAATGTCTGCAATCATCGCCGAAGTTGCAAAAGGCAGATAGAAGTCAGACATTGCGGAGGAATTCAGTATCCTGTGCAGCCCACTTTCTATGATTCTGAAAGCTAAGAACAGCATCATGGCGGCACTTCAGAATGGCGCGCGTGCACAGAACAAGACTGTGGCAACGCCATTCTACGAAGACGTCGACAAAACTGTATATTATTGGTTCCTTGACAAGAGAGCGAACAAGATGCCTTTGCCTGGAAGCCTTCTCCAGCAGAAGGAGATCGACTTCGCATGAATTCCGGGGCACGACAACTTTAAGGCGAGCACCGGATGGATAAGCAGATTCAAAGCGCGGCCTCGCTATTATCGACAGTGTGCGCAAACGAAATGAGGAGAGTGACGACGAGGATGGTGAAAACGAAGCACAAGGAAAGCAAGGAAGTTTGTGTGATGTGCTTGATGCTTTTGATGCTATCTGCACTTTCCTCGACAACCACGACGGCAACGAAGCTATGCATAGCTTATCTAACTGTGAAGCCCGAGTTGTGAAGATCCTTCATAGCAGTGTGAAGCAGAGCAAAATAAGCGACTTTTTTCATTAAATTTTCGTTCTGGAAAGTAGTGTGTGCACCTACTTGTCCATTTTGCGAAATTCTCG
Source organism: Amblyomma maculatum (assembly GCF_055883805.1). NCBI lineage: Eukaryota > Metazoa > Arthropoda > Arachnida > Ixodida > Ixodidae > Amblyomma > Amblyomma maculatum. The sequence continues at coordinate 114,343,369 of NC_139351.1, read as the reverse complement.
CGAGAATGAAAAAGTTTTCCTTTCCCCGCGGTTTCGTTATTGCGGGGTTTGACTGTATTAGCTCTTAGTTCATCGAGGTTAGAATGCAAGACCTATCAAAATAAGGCAAGGTCTTTTGATTTTCGGCGTAATCTCTCGACATGGTTTTTCCGTGGTCCCATCACGTCTCCTTTTGAAGACCTTGTTGGTGGCCCTGTGAGGTACCCCTGGCAAGCCGCCGTGTTCTTGTAGCGTGATGTGGGGAATGTCTCTCTGTCCTCTCCTTCTTTTCTACCCAGGAGAACCTGGAGGCACTGATTGCGCTGCGTCCCGTGTTGCTGTCCTTTGGTGACTGGGGCCTGCTGCTGCACGTGCGCTTCCTCTCCCTGCCCAGCGGCTTCAAGTACTTGCTGGAGGCCGAGCTGCTGGAGAGCCAGCTTCGGAAGTGGGACGAGGTATGCTTTCCTCTCCTCTCCCCTCCCCTCTTTTCTCTTTGCAAAGGTGTTGTGGAAAGACTTTCCTCCTCATCGTGCATACATGTTCCTGCAATGTGGTTGGCCCTGGGAAAGACTGATTCTTAGTATATTCACTACAAATACAACTTGTTCTTTGGAAGTGGTTGCAACGTGGCGCAGGCCTGATGCATTTGCTGGAAGAGTTCAAATGGTTAGGGGATGCTAAAGAGTGAAATCTTGCTTCAGTCTGTATTTCCAGTGCTCTAATTCCGATGAAATCAGCGTAGTTGCTCCTGTTGTAGACCAAATGGAGAAGTTCTTATGCCAGCTACATGTCTCCATTTTTACTTTGATCAAGTTGAAGCATTTCACTGCTCCTGTCAAGGTTGGAGATGCTCGTAATATTAAATGTGTCTATGGAGCTCTGGCAAAGTTCTGCAGTAAGATTATGAATAAAAACTTCAATCATATACAGTCAAACCTGGATATATCGAACTTGAAGGGAATCGTGAAATAGTTCGGTATATTGATAATTCGATATATGGAAATCGGCGTCAGTGGCGCATCTCTCCGTTTCAGCCGTCGCATCCACAGCTTATTTAATGGCAGCGCGCCAAGATGCTGCACAGCGATAGCGTTACGAAGTGTTTACCTTTGACTACCGTATTTACTCACATAATGCTCGCACCCCTAACATTGGGCTTCAAAAATTGGAATTTTTTTTTCCTCGTATAATCATCGCACCACCAATATTACCACCGCGAGAGTCATCTGCTAGTAGTAAGAAGCGCCATCTTTGGAGTGCTACTAAACCTAGCTGGCTTCGTTGTGTGCACACGCTACTAGGCGGCGATAGTGTCCTTGGGTAGATCATCATCGGTTATGCTCCTCCTCCTCTTTTATCTTTTTACCTCCATTATGCTTGCAGTCGTCTCCATTTTGCGAAATGTCTCCGCGTCTCGTTGTTCCTTTGTTCCGTCCGTGTTGCTTGCTTTGTTCCACCGTCTACCGTGTTTTTAGTGCCGCATCGCGGTGGGGCGGTATGCAAGTTATACAGCTGCTTTTATGCTGAAAACTTTCGAGTATGGGCTACAGCATGGCAACCGCGCTGCCAGCAGGCACTTCGGCGTCAACGAGTTCTGTGTAGTACTCTACTGGAGAAAGTGATTGCAGTGTCGACACGAACTCTGATCAAGTCTCTGATCAAGAGTAGAAATATATGGTCTGCTGTGAACATTATACCACGGAACGCGGGGAGTGATGATGAGGCTTCGTGCGGTAAATAAAGTGCTTTTGGTGACCCTGTACTTTTATAACAAGGGTAAGCTCTGCTTGAAAGTAATGTGTTGGTTATATTTACAAAAGCTGACCTAAGAATCCCAATTCACACTTATTTAAATTTGCTTTTAGCGCTCTAAAACATTTGCTCGAAACTTTTCCCCGCATAATTATCGCACCTCCCAACTTAGCAGCAATTTCCCGCGAAAAAAAGTGCGAGCATTGTGCGAGTAAATACGGTATACATATTTTTGATGTTAGCTCCTGTGGTGGCGGGAAGCAAACTGGCAGAGTGCATGTGATGGCTTGACTGCCCAAGCCTGGCTCGATTTATCGCGTTGCGCTTGGGGCGGGCAGAGTCCATTGCCACAAAATGATTGGAAAGCATGATAGCAGCAAATGCCATTTGAAGTGAGCAATGCTAAAGGTCGGTGTCATGATTGCAGCTGACCGCAAACAAATGCGTAGTGCGTGCTGCTGCGAACGAAGATTGGGAAAGAGGTTGATTCATAGATGCAAGGATGGATGACTCTCAGAAAATAAAAAAATTTGCCATTTCTTAACGTCCGCAGCCGCTGTAGCTTATGCTACGCCGCACGTTCAGCACGACGACAAGGATGACGACTCTGGCAGAAAGGAAAAAAAAAGAAAAAACAAATCTTTCGTTAACATCCGCAGCTGTCATGGGAGACTTGCGCTGCCCAGGGGGTGCCACCAAAACGGTAGTAAAATGTTTATGCTACGCCGCACGTTCAGCACGACGACTCTGGCAAAAAGGAAAAAAAAAAAAAGAAAAAACAAATCTTTCGTTAACATCCGCAGCTGCCATGGGAGACTTGCGCTGCCCAGGGGGCGCCACGAAAACGGTGGTAAAATGTGCTCTTTAGGCGTCTGCATCCGAATGCATGCATTCGGTATAGATCCACCGCATTAATTTCTGTGATGTACAAATTACAAAGAATTTAAGGCGCTGAAAATGTTTTCATGGTTGTCATGATGTGAAAAGGGCAATAAATAAACCAATGTCGGGCATTATACGACGTGCAGAAATCGGAGATGAAGACTCGGCACGCTGCCAGTCGATATAGCCCGGCGGATGTCGCTCGAATTCATGGCAGTCTTCGAAAGCTTTACATGCAACTAAGCTTAAGCATGTGAATACACGAAACAGTAACAGGGACAGGCAGAGTAAATAACCCTTCTGAGGCACAGTCTTTCCGATAGGCGCCTTGCGCGGGCCGTGCATGGGCCGCTGAGGATTGCGTTCAATGCATGTTTGTCCCTGAACTTGTAAGTTGACCTTGCGCTGGTTTTTATTCCGAAAGTAATACTACATACATTTTCAAGCCCTTCGTGTAACACGGCTGTGGACACGTTTGGTGAAGTGACGTCATACCAGGTGCAGAGAAAAGGGGCCCCAGCTCGGCTCTTCGGAGAACACGGCGGTGGACACGCGCCCCGCTCACCAGTGGCGCTACTGTCGGTGTGACAGGTGTGACGTCACGCAATCAGAAGTAGAGCCGAAAAAGGGCATAGAAACGGATTAGCCTGCAATTTGAAAGTATCAAACGCTAAAATGGATAAGCAAGAAGTGAATTAATGTAATGTAAAGGATGTGACGTCACGCAACCGGAAGTAGAGCCGGAAAAGGTCATAGGAAGGGATTGGCGTGCAATTTGAAAGTACCAAAGACTAAAATGGGTAAACAAGAAGTGAATTAAGCAAATAGAAGCAACCAGAAGCAACCAACAGCAGCACCCGAGCTTTTTCATTATACTCCAATGCAGATTCTGCAGTGCTCTATAATTTTTGCTCTTTGCTCCCCATTTAGCTTATATGCCGCGCTCGTAATGTATAGAAATACAGAGTCCATATACTGGAAAGTCACATAGAAAGCTGAAGCTGGGTCTGCAGAAACGTTAGAATTTTGCTGCGGCAGGAGTTTCGATGTTTGTCGTTAGGTACAGATATCAGTGAAGGCACGCTGACCTTGGGTTCCACTGCTCAATTGCTAATCTCCTTTAACTTATATGCTTGCAGCTCTTGAGCCAGAGCTTTTGCCTGTTGGGGCAGTGGGGACATCGCACATTTGAGGCGCACTATCAGCTCAGGAACGCATGTTGCATAGTGATCAAAATGCTGTTGTCAGCTTCTTTGTAATTATTAGTATGAGTCGAATGCCATCTATTGCTGTTTCCTCTTAAAAGTGAATGGCTGTTTTCATTGAGATAGTAAACGTTTTAAGTTAGCTCTAGTTGCCGTCCTCACCTTTTATTGCTTGACGTACATGCAGTTTTTATACTTGTGCAGCTGCCGAAAACGGTAGCATAACGGACGGTCTCTCTCGCGATCACAAATAAACACGCACACATAGCTCTCTGTACTCTATATATTTTAGCTTGATCTGGCGGAGCAGCCAGCGTAGGACAAATAGTGTTTTTTTTTTCAAGTCGCTGAACAGACTTCTGCAAACGAGGACAGGAAGACAGGTGCTGGAAAGGCTGCGGTACAGCACACACCTACAGGCTTATAACAGGACAACAGAGGTACAGCGGGAAGTCAGAAATTGGTACCGAGTTCACCCCATACCAAGAAACATGGACCCCCACCTACACCCAGAAAGGAGGCAGGCGAAGGCACAGTATTATGAGAAAACATTTGGCCAACAAGTCACGTCAAGCTTCACCAACGCAGCTTTATATGAAACCAATGCAAAGCCACGGTACTGCGAGGGCTGCGAGGTAGTTAGCGCCTGGATCCAAAACTGTATGATCACCGAGGTAGAAGTGGCTACTGCACTGGCCATTAGGCACGGAAGAGAAATGGGGGAGAGTCTGTCGATACTGTCGGATTTTCAATCCACATGCAGAAATTTTCAGCGGGGCAAGATATCTAAGACAGCACACTAAATCCTGACTTCCACAAGCGAGCCAACAAAACCATACACGCAAACACGAGACCTCCCTCTTAGGCAGATCCTCCCTGGCTGTCATACTACACGCAAGCGCAGTTACCGAGCGCAAGAAGACGAGTGGGACGGGTGCTTAGCTGTTCGGGGCGGTAGGGTTCGATCCTAGGTGAGCGTTGGGCTGTCTATGTCTGCTCGCCTGAGTGATTCCTCCCTAGGCCGGACAATTTGCGATGAGCCAATGCCTCCTGGCTGACACACTACCCGCACGTACTGTTAGCGACCACACCTTGGGAATGGAGGAATCAAGGAAAGAGCTCAGAAGACTTGCATGTAGCGGGTGCTTGGCTTTTCGGGGTGGTAGGGTTCGAGGCTGGCATTGGGCCGTCAATGTCTGCTTGTCTGACTGATTCCTCCTTGGGCCAGACAACTTGCGACAAGCTGACTCCTCTTTTCTGACACACTACCTACACGCGAGGTTAGCGAACGCACCATGGCTGCTCCCAAATCCTATATCTTAAATGAAGTCCGACCAGACGCATTGCACCATATGCCTCTAGCGTGTACGTGCGTGCACTCTGCCGTCTCCAGGCAGCCCGGGGCCCTGGACGGACAAATCAGCGGCTGCAGTGAAATGTAAACTTCTCCGATGAAACGTCTTGCCCCCTGAGCTGCCGGCTGGCCTCACAGGCACTTTCATTGCAGGAACCACTGTCTCCCGGAATCGGGAGCCAGGTAACGAGGTATATGAGACGGAACTTTTGAGACTGCGTCCTCGGCGCTGGGTTCAGCAACCTCGTCTAGCAGTCTAGCAGCTTTTTTACGATGTTTATTGCCTCAGGGCATGAGTAGGGTATGAGATGAAGAATGAGCTAATGATGTATTATTGTTCAGCTTTTCTTGGCTCAGCTAGTGAATACGAGCTGGGAATAACGAAATCGTTTTGACCGTTGCTTTACAGTTTAATTACGTGTCCTTTTTTTTTTTGCATCTCAGATTGTTCCTTATTGGAAATGTGTGATTTATGTGCAGGTGGATAATCTTCGCTATGTGAAAATCGTCGAGGATGCTATCAGCCAGGCTGTCACATGGCACCAGCGGGGCGAAGATGGAACTTACGGGAGACGGAGCAGCAACACCAGGTCCGGGTCTCGTTCTTTTCACCTGAAGAAATGTATGCTGTCCCTGTGTAGCCAGATAATTTCGCAGCTGCCTTTTGAGTAAAATGTACTAGAAGATCTGAATTTTTTTATCTAGATTTTGGTACTGTAAAAACGCTCGTATAATGCAAGCTTTTTTTTTTTAATTTCGTTATGTTACATTTTCGCTTAATATGCAGATACGAACTGTTTTCACCGAATTTTGCAGTTCCTGTCTCGTTGTTAATCAGCATCATCAGCACTAGGCTTCCAGCGAGACGGGGGGCTATCTAGAAATGGATTCATTTGACTATTTCGATGGTTTTGGTTTGTGACCATCGCGGCCACGGTGCTCGTGACTCGCACGCAACTGGAGGAAGGACGCACCTCACACAATGTTGGAAGCAGGGCGACCGCAAAATTCAGTGCAAATGAATGCTTTTGGCGAGTTTTCTTGCTCGTATTATCGGTGCATGAAATTTTTTTTTCCCCCGTTTTTGTTATCCCTAGATTACACCTCATATTATAAGCTGGTTGATATTATATTTTGGTTTTTATGGTATGTCAAATTTCTATCTTGCATACACATCCAAGTAATTGTCAGCCCAGATTCATGGTTAGTGTTTTGCTAATATTCAGTTCTATTGCCCACAGGCTTCTTGACAGAGGAGGCACACTTTCTAGCATTGTCATCTGTGGGCATTATGTTTTTGATGCAATTTCATCACGCTGCCTTCTTGATGCCCACATTATTGGAAGCGTGATGATTGCACCTCGCAGTGTCGGATTCACAAAAGCCGTACAGTTAAACCTGAATATAAAAAAAATATAAAAATGTCCATAATTTTTTGTTAAAATCGGGTTTTCATAAGTTTTCACTTGAAGGCTCGAAAGGATGGTGTAAAATAGAAACTAAAGTAAAAAATGCAAATGAAATCACTTCAAAATGTTCACAGCAAATCCTCGTCGTCCGTAAGCATGGAGAAATGTTTTGCACGACCATGCTTATATCACACACTCGGTGAGGTCGTGGGATGTTGATTGCACTCAGCAGTACTGAAGTCTAGTTTCTATGGAACAGTGTCTCTGACAAAACAAAGGACTCTCAAAGAGAGACAGTTCATCCAACAGTGTTCTCCAAGGCGTGAATTTCATTTAAAATGAACTTTTCTCGCTTATACGTTAATAAAAATTTTTCTGTTTTCGCCATCTTCAAATGAAATCTCGTATTATGTGCAGGTTGGTATTGCACATGGGCTTTTACAGTAAGGCGCTTTTCATTCATACTCAAAATGTTGAGATTGAAGTCGGTCTTTTTCAGCAGTGAAGCTTTTGTTTCTAGTTTGGCAGACAAAAATGAACCGTAGCGCTTAGTTCGACCACAATCTGCCTCAAACGACGGCCACTGCGACCACCACCTGGATGGAGTGAATTAGTGTTTGCATGTGGGCAGAGTGTAGAACACAACTAGAAAGAATTTTTCACGAGGAGAGAAAGACCCACGCCTGATTCGTGGTGTTGTTTGACACCATGGACCTTCCCTTTTTACTCCTTCCCGGTGTTCTCCACTGTGAGACGACTGATCACATTTGGCTTGCGCAGGCTCAGGGTGAAGGACGTGTTTGCTCCGGCACACCTCTACGGTCAGCTCGTGCAGCACAAAGAAGGCCTTGACTACCTGCAGAAACACGGCTGCCTCGAGCATCACTGGGAGACCGTCCTGACCGGGGACATGTCGACGGAGGAGTCGCTGCTACGGCTCAAGGCTTCTCTCTGGACAGTGGTGAGCACTCCTACTGAATTGTAACTAAATAAATAATGAATTGGTTTACAGAAAAGGAAAGGCACAGTATCTGTGACACTTGCTTTGTGGACACCTGAACCGTGCTGAAGGGAAGGGAGGAAGGTGGGAGTGAAAGTGGATGGAAAGAAAGGGGTGCCGTAGTGGAGGGCTCTGGAGAAATTTTGACCACCTGGGGATCTTTAACTTGTGCTGACATCGCACAGCACATGGACACTACTTCGTTTCGCCTCCATCGAAATGCAGCCGCTGGCAGTCGGGATCGAACCCGGGTTCTCCGGTATGATTGTAATTCGAGCTTGAGTTAATTAGCACAGTGGTGTGAGCTCATCTCAACTGTGCGGCGGTAAGCCTAATTGGATGAAGAGCGCATGCGGCGCGCACTTTTAGGCTGTGTTTTGGAGCTCTTGAATTCCTAGGTTCTTGATGTTGAGTAGGTTTTCGATGATATGAATGCAGTTGATGCGATTTCAGGATGATACTGTGGCAGACTGCCATGAGCAGAACTCGAATGGACTAGAAATTTTGTTAATGAGAAGTTCATCTTAACAGAGTGGGTGATTGCAAATGTAACATATACTATTTAATTCATGTTGTGACACTATGTCAATCGAAAATGTGGTCCCAGACATTTTAAACCCCAAATCAACGAGCAGATCCACTTTGCGCAGATCAACTTTGAGCACCAGATCTAATGTATTTAAATATTCTTTTTTCCTCACACAATAACAGATCGGAATGACTTACCTCTGCTTCTTCTACCAACATTGATTCAATTGAAACCTTGAATTGCTGATCTCAAATGTTTTTCTTGTTTGCTTTTTGGTTGCCCAAACTGTTGTGTAACTGCTTTTTTTTTTTCTTGCTGCATGTTTGACATTTCATTTTTGGACATTTCATTAATTGGCTTACTTCTGTTTATGTTCATGACTTTCCCATATGAAGAGCTCGGTTTGCATTTCGTTTAGTCCTTGTTTTGCTCATATTCTATTGCCTAAAGAGCAAGTGTTTTGAAATTATTATTTGCTACCTTCGTTCTGTACACTGATGTTATTTGTATGCCCCTCCTGCTTGGGCCGTAAAGGCCTGCAGTATTTAAATAAATAAATAAGGCGGCTTCCCTAGATTATTGCGCAACGATGTGCGAAAGCTGTTTTGCGGTGGTCCGTTCTCGCGTGTAATAGCATTTTGGTTTTTTTTTGTTTTTTCCTTGACATCACCATGTGTGTTCCTTACGATAAAGCTTTTTTTCCTTCATAATACTAATGCTATGTGAATGAAATTCATGCCACTTGTAGAGCTTGATTCCTCCCTTCAAATCTAGTTTTGCTTCAGAGATAGTTTGATGCTTTCCACAAATACGTAAAAAACAGAGAATGTTTGTGCAGCTGCTAGACATAGCAGTAAGTGTGACAGAGCAGTGAACAATGGTTTTCTTTCTCTCTTGAGTGCAAATCGGCAAAATAATGTTATTCCCTCAGCATGAGTCTTTTTGCGACAATTTTTGCATCAGGTGCATGTTTTTTCAATGGCTGGTGCCTGAATATTGAAACGTTTTCAGTGGCAAAAATATTACCAGTTTCATTAAAGCCTAAACATCTGCTTTCTACACCCCAAGAAAATCGTACATGCCAAATATCGTCTTGATGGGACTTTAATAGTGCGTGAAATTTGGACGAAAGCCACGTTTGGCCCAGAATTAGAAGTTAAGAAAAAGCATAGTTTAAAGTTGTACAGTAGAATCTCGATGATACGAATTCCAAGGGAGCATGCAAAATATTCGTATTATCCCGAATTCGTATGATCGAAAACAAGTCAACTTCCACATGGGAATGAATTGAAAATGAACCAAACTTTATTATGGCGAACTACTTGCGGCTGAAAAAGTCCGTAATACTTGTCTGCACTTTTTTGCTGTTGATGTCGCGGACAAGCTCCTCCTGAAAGGCATAAAACCGTGCCGCAGTTTCGTCGCTCACGCTGCCGGCACTCACGGTGCGGCGCAGAACGTTCAAAGTGTGAAGAGTATCTGCCATTGACGGCGGCTGATCACACTCGTCGTCAGCGTCACTATTGCTGTCAGGCTCATTTTTGCATTCATTCGCTTCGTTGACCAAGTCTTCAATAGACCTCAGCCCACAGGTCGCGACGTTGTTGTCTGCGGTAATGAAGTCTTGAGCCGAAGCTTCAGTTTCCAGATTGTCCCAGCCATCAATCGTGAGGTCTTCATCTGGCTCTTGACAATCTCCTGCTGAAGCCGCATCAGGTCCGATGGCAAATCCGCACTTTCTAAAACAGTTCGAGATTGTGTCTGAATACACTATCTCACGACATGGCTAGAAAGTGCAAAACATCTAAGAGACTGATCTGCAAGTTTGCTTCTTTACGGTCAATTTTTGCCAGCAGATGCCTCACTAGAAGTCCTTTGAAATGATGTTTCACATTTCTAATTATCCCAGCGTCCAGTGGCTGAAGATGGCTGGTAGTGTTCGCTGGCAGGAACCTGACTTTCACGTTATTGAATGTCATTTCCTTTGGGTGGGCAAAGCACTGGTCCACGAAAAGCAAAATTTTCCGGTTTCTTGACAGCATTTTCCGATCAAGGCTTGTCAAGAACTCGTGGAAAAAATCTCCAGTCATCCACACCTTTCGGTTACCTTTGTAACAGACAGCAAACGCTCCGCCAATCGGAAACACCTCGATTTCTTCGACTTACCGATGACGGTAAGCTGGAGTTTCTCGGATCTATCCGAGTTGCAGCAAAAGAGTACTGTTACTCTCTCCTTGCTTTTCTGGCCGCCCTGGCATGCCTGGCCTTTTACGCACAAACTTCTTTTCGTTTGAAGGTTGAAAAAGAGGCCCGCCTCGTCGGCTTTAAATATGTCACGTGGCGCGTACTTCGAAACCAGCGCTGGCAGCGTGTTCAGCCACTCGTCTAAGCCGACTTGTCCACTTTCTTGCCTTCACCTGAGACGACCCGGTAGACAAGTCCGTGCCGCTCCTTAAACCGGTGCAGGCATCCCCCAGACGCTTGGAAATTTTCAATTCCAAGCGAAAACGCGATGGTGTCGGCTTTTTCACGTAGCACCTTGCCGTCTACGTTGACGCCGGCCGCTGTCACTTCGCGGAACCAAGTCAGCAGAACCTCGTCCAGCTTGACATGGGTCGCTGTTTTAGCCTGCTTCACGTTCGCACCGAAGTGCTGCACATTCTTCAAGATAACATCTCGCTGCCCGACAATGGTGCAGAGCGTCGACGGTGCTAACCCTAGCTCTTTTGCTAAGTCGGCACGGTTTTCGTCAGGGTTTTCGTCAACCCTCTTTAGCACTTCAAGCTTTTCCTTAAAGAAAAAAGGGCTTTACGCTTCCGCGACATTTCGGCAGCAGCGAACGCATGCGTCTTTCTAATTGGCAGTTCATGTCACAATGAATGACAGAAAGAAGCGGCGAACGGAGAACTACTGCAGCGGCAGCCAGCGTCACAGGCCTCGTGGGAACAGCCGGCGAGACAACTTTTCGATAGACCAATGAGCTGCTAGCGAATGAGTGACGTACACGACTGGGCACGTGCCTCGCCTGGGCCGTCCTTGTCTAGTGCTCGTCGGTTTGCTACGAAATGGAGGTGGGGGTAGGGTGCTAGTGGGGTGAGGGGGGTTGGAGAGGAGAGGCAGCTGCCGCGGTGGGTACCCTGTCCTCCTGTGAGCTCTTACGCTGAGCTGCTCGGTGGCTTTGTGCGTTTGTACAATGTTCGTTCGTATCATTTGCGGCGGGAAGGTGGAGAGGAGTTAGCGGTGGCCGCGTCGGTTATGTTACCCTCTTGAGGTCAGTCGCGCCGGCCCGCTCGCATGCGCGACTGGTTTGCACGTTCGTATCAACCGCGGCGGGTTCAGAAACTCTTCGTATCACCCCGAATCTTAACGTATTCTATACAATATAGTCCGTTTAAAGCATTCTTAAAATTCGTATTATCCCGAAATTCGTACCAGCCGTAATCGTATCATCGAGATTCTACTTATAAGGGTCCAATGGGAGCTCTCTGTTGGGGATGTGAAAATTTATTTTATTATACTTCCTGGGTGTGTGAAGCAATGAAGCTAGCCCTGGGGATAAAAAAAAAAAAAAAAAAAAAAAAAGCGACTTGCACGAGCCAGATCGCGGACATCACTGTTTGATGCCTTACACACTTGGCAATGAGTTGGGGCATCTCTTATAGCTGCTGTGAGGGCCTTAATCGAGTTTTTTAATAATTTCCTGATAATTTGTGGCTTGGAAGTGCACGTTTCTTTTTTAATTTATTTCAACACAAAAGAGCTGCAGGGTGCACATTTAGTTGTAAAATTGGGTATGGTTAGTCTGTACCCTGCTTTCGAAAGTGTTTTATTGGAAAGAAAATTTCGTGCCTGCAAGTGAAACATTGAGTCTTAGTTCAGGATGAACATTAGCCTACCCTGTACATGTCTGAAAACAATAAAATGAGTTTTTTGATGCCACAGGGCCACGTCGGAACATCCCCAGAGGGCTTCTCACTTGTGGCCGACACCGATGTACTGCCGGCCATTGTCAGGATGGCTCAGGAGTCTCCAATATATTCAATCCGAGGGTGAGCATGGCCAAGGATTGATGTCATGAAACAGTCTAAGAAGAACATTTTGCAGTTTCGTTGAGTCTTTGCACTGGTTGCTTAACTTCCTGGTTTCGGCCCCATTCTTGATCGTGCAGAATGCATTGGCTTTTCTTTTTTTTTCTGAACGCTATGTGTAATAGCTGCATTGCTTTATAATACAGTGCAGTCCACTCATAACGATATTGAGAAAACCTGAAAATTCGATTGTTGTAACTGATTGTTGTTATATCTGGATTGGCAGATAAAAACAAAGAACATAGCCACATATCTTCCCATGCACGTAGGCTTGCCTAATTACAAGCGATGAGTGAATCGGGCTGAACAGCGCTAAACACTTTATTAGAGGGTACATAAATAGCCTGAAATAATTTAAGCATGCTTAAAATATTTGGAAATTTGTGCTTGCGTGAGCGGCAGCTGGAGCTTGACAACCTCTGTGGCTTCCTGTAGCGTGCATGCTGCCGCAGGTCCTTTTTACGTGCACACAAAAAGCTATCGTATCCGATGTGCCGCTGATAATCGATCATTATATATTGCTTACTTTAATAGGGGCAGTGGGAAAATTGATAAATTCAAAGAATTGGATCGTTATAGGCCATATATTGTTGTATCTGGCATTGTTATGAGTGGCTTGCATTGTGTATTCCTGATTTAATGTAACCTGCTTTTGTTTGGTTATTGCAATGTCCCCCTGCATCCCTCCTACAAAATTCCCCAGTGATGGATGCAGTAGGTATCTTTGTGAGTGAGTGAGTGAGTGAGTGATTGGAATGAGTAGGCAATTTATATCTAGCATCTAAGAACTAAAGCGCTCACTTGCTTTATTTTGGAGAAAAGCATTGTATCCAGGCAGCTGAGGAAAGCAAAAAGGCTGGAAGCTTTTACAGAAATCTTTTCAGACAAAGCCCCTTGTAGCCTGTGGTGCACCTCATGTGCTACATGATCAACTGCATGGTGCAGTTGGCCCATCAGAGTGCCACATATGGTGACTAGTTGGCCATCTGACAGGCTCACTTGGACACTGCTTCTATGTTAGGCATCTCAGTGATTTGGCTCTTTCAGAAATGAAACTAAGCTGAGCCATAACAAATCACAAACTTGCCGCAATCAGTCATATATCTACAGTCGTGCTCCGTTAATATGACCCCCGTTAATATGGACGACCCGAATTATGGACAGTTTTTCTGGGGACGAAACCTTTTCAATGTATTTATGCCTCGTTAATATGGAAACTCGCTGTTCGGACAATGGACAGGGGAAGAATGCACGCGCCCCACTTGGGCCCATGTATTTTTGTCTCGTTAATATGTACAGTGCTTGAAAAAAAGCAGAGTAGTCCGAACGCAAGTTAAAGAAGGGCGCGCCGCCCGCGAACCTACGCGACAGCCGATACGGCGGGATGCCTGAACGAGTCCTGTGGGGTTGGAAAGAACCAAAGCCTGCGTGTCGCCGTACTAAGGGAGGGGGGAGGGGGAGGGGGAGGGGAGCGCAAGAGCGGAGCGGAACGTACACAGAAAACCGAGGGTTAGCGTAAGAAAGACCCCGAAAGGGGGGAACCAGGAGATTTCTGGGTGCAGCGGAAGTGCCGCCGCAGTCTGGAAAACAGCAACATGTGGTTGCAATAAATTCTGCTGAACGTGAACAGAGAGGCCGGTAAAAGTGTAAGAAAGAAATGACAGGAAGAAAGACAAGTGCCTACAGTGGCGGTGGGAACTGAAGTTTTCTTTCCCAAAGCGCAATGCGTGTTCCATGAAGCCGTTAACGCTTTTCGGTGAGAGTTAAGACACACTCACAAAGTAGAGCGACAAAAGAAAGGCGACGTACGAACACGCAACCGGGACCGGGCGTCCCGTGCTGGACGCGCTTCCCTCTCATGCTCCTGGTTTTCGTCCCTGTTGCGCTGCCGAAATGACAAACTTTGCACACTAGGCGGTCCGTATGTCGGCTTCGCTTTGAGTCAACGATGCGGCCTTGACAAGGTCTGAGCCCGTCGTAGTTGGCTAGCCATCGTTCTAAACTGTACTTCAGCTTGCAGTGTTTGTTTTATGGGAACACATAAAAACGGCACCAAGAAGATGGGATGTTCGATAGCCCTCTGCATAGCAGCTCGCCAACTTGACTCCCTTGCTTCCTTACAGAAACAGTACAAAGCAAAAAAAGAGAATCGGAACGGAAAGGCAGAAAGGTTAACTAGGCAAAAAGTGCACAGCACAGTAGCCCCCAACTCGAGTCTGGCTTTTGGCAAGGCGGGAGTTAAACGCAAAAGAACAGAGCTGAACGTAGACGCGAAGAAATCTGTGAATACAAGCGGCAAAAGCCATCTCAGTCAATCCAAGCTGCGAGGGACTAGTATAGACAGCTCAGCTGTTTCCTCGCCTCAGGAGTCAAGCAGCTACTTAGCGGCTACTTTGCTCAGTGAAGAGGCCATTTTGGAAGTGGCGGTGAGTAGAGAATCAGACGCTGATTCATCGGCCAGTGAGGAGTTCGTGCTCGAAAGTTCGACCAACACAAAGCCCAACATCACAGGTGTTATGGTAAGCGAGTCGCTTCAGACTGCACTACAATTTTTCGAAGACAACAATGACAAGGATAATGCACTCAAAATTGCCGGTGTTCTGTGAAATTTTGAGTCCAGTGCACACCGTTATGTACAAAAGCAGTCGTTAATTACAATTCTCTTTTCTCTGTTAATAAAATCCTTTTTGTTTTTATTCATGACTCGTTATTATGGATGACTCGCTTTATGGACAGTTTTGGTCGGAAACCAAAGTGTCCATATTAATGAGGCACGACTGTATATGTTCTTTCTCAACTTAATTGAATTGTTTTTGGACAGAGAAAATTGGTTCCAAATCTCTCAAGCTTTGAAAGTTAAGTGTGGAACTGCAGTTTTAAGAGGCAACATCACATCGTACCAAGTGCCGCACACTCCGTAGATACCGAGATGGCACTGCTTGCATTTGCAGTAAAAGCTCGTTAATACGAACTTCACGGGATGGGAAAAAAGTGCGAATTATCGAACGGCGTCGAAAAAACTGACAAGAATCGTTTGTATTACGGCGAATTTGCTCGCGTAACGACCCCCTCACACAGTGAACACCCCTCCCCCCCTTGCCACTGAGAATGTGAAAAAAGAAAGAGTGTTCCTCTCAGTGCTGTCCTCTCTCGTCCAGGGTATGCTTCTATGTGCTGTGCCTACTGGCCAGCACTTCGGAGTCGGTCGAGTACCTGAGTGGTCTTGGCTGGGACTGCGTCCAGCACAAGCTCAACGAGGTCTGGCCCGTGGCCTTGGATGCCCTTCAGGCAGTGCAGACATCGCCAGCACCACTGCGGGCACACGCATGGTCCATCAGCAGCACAGGAAGCCAGCAGAGCGAGATGCTTACTGCCAGCGCACTTCACCGTCGCTTCTACGGTTCAGCCGCGTCGTCCCTGAGTTGCGTCGACGCCAGTGAGACGCCGCTGAGGAGGACGCTCAATTTTGTGTCGGAGCAGGTGAAATCTCAGCCAGAAAACAATGGCATGCGCCAATCGCAGACATTGCCACGGAATGTGACGCTGTCCCCACGGCACGACGCTCTGGTCACCTCGTCTCGGAGACCCCGGTCATCGTCGGACTGCAGGCCGGGCGATGCTAGGCACGATGCGGAAGTGGAGGCACCACAGGTGCAGGCATACCAGACGCCGCAGGTGCGTTGGTTGCTTTAGAGTTTTCTTGCTGCTAATAATGTGCATTGTTTTATTGTGGGGTGCATTTTACGGCTCCCACATTGCAGATTCATGTTCTCAGATCGTCATGTTATGAGAGAGAGCTACTGCATTCATTGTGCTGTGAGAAATGTGAACTGCATGGGTCTAAACAAAAAGCTCTTGGAGCTAAGGCCTATCGGCCCTCCCACGTGCTTGATTGGTTGTGTGGTATCCTCTCGATTCTGAGTTGTGCGGTATACGCGCTTGTGCGGGAAATATATTTCTGTAGGTGCCGAAGAGCCAACAACCATTTTGTGCATACCGGCATCGTCTGTAGCCATCAGCGGATTGCCACTGACTGTAACTTATTCACATATTGACTACTCACCATAATTCACAACAAGGAATAAAAAATTACTGGCTAAACTACTCTGCACTTTAGTTTAAACATTCAGTGAGAGTCGTCGTGTCCCTTGAGTTTCTCTTCTTTTATTTATTACTCTTTCTGTCTTCTTTTCTCTTGGCTTGGGTTCTTCTTTCTCTTTTCTACTTTCTTGGCTGGGCTTGCCTTGGCTTGCAGACTTCTGCGGGAACTGCAAAGAATTGAACTACGTGATGGATCACGGTGGACTCAAATTAATGGCTGTTGCCTTCAAAGTTTGTTCGAATTAAAATGGCTGATGTTGATGAGGCAGCACTATTCTCAGTTCAAGTAAAGTAGGTGTTTGGATTGCAGGAATCCCACTGTATTGTTGAAGGCATGTTATTGCTCTGTTCTCTGAGGGAAAAATCTGGTAACATAGGAGCAAATTTTTATTTCAGAAAAGTGCCGTCCACCCGTCCATCACTGAGTGCCGCCTCCTGTCTGTACCCGACTCCTCGAAGGATCGTTCCGGTTCGTTCAGTGGCAGCCGCGACTCCGGCACCGAGACCTCGTTCACGGAAAAGAGCTCGAGTAACCCTGAGGTAAAGGGAGAAAGGAGCGACAGCAACGAAAGTGCCGTCACCGCCGGCACCAGTAAGAGCAGGTCAGACAGCTGCACCGATTCGACAACAAGTGGTGTGAGTTCATGCGACGAGAATGCACCAGCGACGAGGACAGTGCAGACGCTGAGCCCAATCGCGAGCTCCACTTCCCTGAGCACTTTGGGTGGAAATCACCAGCGCGATGGTGTGGTGATGCCCCGAAGGCCTCGGGGGTTCGTTGGTGGCGTGCGGACACTCTCTCGGAGCAGCACGTCAACGAGTCCCATGTCTCCCGACTCCCCGGTGTTCATGTACACAAGTGCGCGTGACGTGGCAGGGTATGCGACCCTGCGAGCAGTGCGTGAGGCGTCGTCGATGCGGCGGCGGCGGAAGCGCATCTGCTCGGTGGGCTGTGATGGAGCGGAGCAGCACGGTGACCTCTTTCCATCTTCCTTTGCCAGCTGGAGTCTAGACCGCAGCGGCTTCTACATGTGAGTGGTGCCTTGTGATATGTGTATGTTGCATATCTGTGAAATCAGCTTTTAAAGACGTGATTTTTTTTCAAGTTTGGTTCGTCGTAACCGATACAGAAGTATGCAGAGCATTGATAACCGCTCCATGTGTCATTGACACTCCAACACTTAAAAGCCTGTATGCATGTTTGTTTGTTGTGAGGTGTTCCAAGCCTTTGTCACATTTGAGGTCTAGTCGTTCGACTACTGTTCCCAAAGAAGCGGGATCGAATCCAGGCCTCGGCGGTCACTTTTCGATGGAGGCGTTGTCAGTGCATGTTAAAGAACCCCAGGTAGTCGAAATTTCCGGAGTCCTTCACTACGGCGTCTCTCATAGCCTGAGTTGCTTTGGGACGTTAAACCCAACAAACTAACCAACCAATCCTTGTAGCACATTTTATTGCTAGAGTATGGCCACAGCATTGGAGAGACACTGTTAAAATGTTACAGTGCTTTTCATTCGACATTAAAACAACTTATATCGACAATGTTGCTTGTAGTGTTGTGTGCAAACAGTGCAGCAACATTGCTTAATATTGAAGAATGTTTCCCACTATGTTGCAAGAATGTAGTCAAGTGCAGATTAAGCTAGAAGCTCGGCAGTCAAGTTTGCTGCTTTTGCTGTCTTTTTCTTTCATTGTACTGGTATAGGTCGGCAATGCTTTCTTCACTCACAGGTACCGTATTTACTTTATCTTGGCGTGCCCTCGATTGTAACTTGCATAACATTTCATACTTTAGCGAAATTAATCTCCTTCTCGCTTGGAACAATCAGCCCTTATTTGCTGTAATGTCATGACGATGCAAACTGCGCTACTACCTCAGTCACTACTCTGGCCAATGCTTGCTCGTGTCTGAAGTGGAAATTGGCTTTTCATAAAGTTTCATAATCAGCAGCTGCTGGCTATGAACTTTTTCCACATTAGAGCTTTCTGCCTCACCAACTGGATAGCCCTAACTTCCAAGACCTTCGTAGTCACAGGCCTGTGATCAGCTCACTGTTATTGCATGAAGTTGGCAAGCTCTTCTTCTGGTTCTTAAAACTGGCCTTTCTTAATTAAAATAATTAAAATATCTAACTAGTCTGAACTAATTATTACTTTTGGTACATCCGCCACGGTAGGACTGAACCTTGGCTGCGGCAGCTACTTTTCGATGCAGACGAAAAGCCAGCCGCCCGTGTGCTGTGCGATGTCAATGCACGTTAAATAACCCCAGGTGGTAGAAATTTCTGGAGTCCTGACAGTAGGTGTTGTTAGCGTAGTTTCATTTTGTAGTCGATTCAAACGTGCATGCTATTTTGAGGTTACTTTTTTCCAGAAAAAGGAGCATAGTATTAAAATTGAGTAAGTATGGTACTTCACCTTCATTCAGCGCTCTGTTAGGTTTTGAAGTAGGCTACCTTACGCTTGACGAAGGACTGGAGACTTTGCTGAGATAAATTCATCATTGTGTAGGTCTGTTTATGCAGATAAAGGTGGTCATCTTATCAGTCGTAGCGACTTGAAGAATAGCTAGTGATTTCTGTTGTCTGTGCTTACAGAGGTGAAGAACCATATCCTGATGATGCGACCAGCGTTCGTACAATGTCCATGTCGAGCACTGCTTCTGCAGCTACAGCAAGATCCTCGGCGAAGAGGTCTGAGGAGCGGTTCATGGGGCTCTGTCTACCTGTCGACACTGCACTCATTTTTTCAGTGAGTTGATTTGGCAAGAACGCTTTTGTGACCTAGTGATTGCTGCGAGCATTTTTTTATTTTAATTTTTTTCCATGACTATGTCTTGGACTTCTGCTGTTCTTTAGGTTGTGTTATTTTTGGCTAACTGCTGGTTGTACTATGTTCATTTGTCAGGTTCTTGAATAGAGATGCAATATTTTTGCAATAATGAATTGAAGACCCAATCTTCCGAAACATTGAAGCTGCCGTGTCTTGAGAGAATAGTGAAAGCAGGTTAAAGAAACCCAGCCGGCCGAATTTTCTGGAATATCCTTCATTGAGGCATTCCTCCTAGCCTGAGTCCCCTATAAACCCTATAAAATCCCTATAAACCTCTATATACCCTATAAACCAAAACAAACCAGTTTTTGTTGGGGAGTAAGTGGAAGACTATGGTAATTTTCTAGGCAGCAGATTTGCTTCTTTTCTTTTTTTTCTTTTTTTTATGGCCTTTGCTGATGCAGCCTGAGAACTCCCTTCCCAATATTGTCTGGTTGCATGACCTTTTGACTTATTATCGTATTCATGGCCATGGGTCTGATCACAATGCATTAAATGGATGCTGAATAAAAGTATAAAAATATTAACAAAGCATCACAATTGCATTCTTAAGCTACAGTTACCCAAGCATACTCTCATCATTTGAGTTGTATTTTAGCGGGTGGCTGTATCCATAAGGTTTTGTGAGCGGCCACCAGGCCACATCCAGCATGCTCGAGGCTATGAACCAGTGTGAATGACGCCATGGCTGTTCACAGAAGGGACGTATACTTTTAGAAGGACAGTGAACTTTTAGAGAGTCTCAGTGTTTGGCCATGCTTTTGAGCAAAATAAGGGAGAACAAAGGTTTACAGCTCTGATGAGTGACCATCTAACCGAGCAGGCGTCACGATACAGGTTTAACTTTTTCCCTATCGAGGGAGGTAACGGGCTTTTATTTATTTTTTGTGCACAGGCTTCTAGATTTTAAATTTTATGTGAAATGCGAGAAGAAAGCTAAATATATTTACTTCTTAGGCATGTAAGTTTGAGAAAAAAATTTGCATTGCCAATGCAAAATGAAGCTTTAATTGCCAAAAACAAGATTTTAGAAAAAATGAGCGAGAACTTGTAGAAATGCACTCCTGCGTGAAGAGCGAAAAAAACGTTAATTTTCCTGGAATATAAAAG
This sequence comes from Amblyomma maculatum, assembly GCF_055883805.1. Classification (NCBI taxonomy): domain Eukaryota; kingdom Metazoa; phylum Arthropoda; class Arachnida; order Ixodida; family Ixodidae; genus Amblyomma; species Amblyomma maculatum. Next base: position 114,323,130 of record NC_139351.1, on the reverse strand, counting down.
GGTGTGGCCTTTTATCGGGTTCTGTCCATGAAGAAAGGACGTTCTGGCTTGAATAGTTTTCTAGGTACAAAATAATAACTGGACATATAAAATGAGGCCAATGACAAATACGGAACTAACTGGCGTGCGGACGCAGGTCTTCCAAGCTAGTTTCTGCCGTCGTCGCTGTTAGAACTAAGTCCAGATGCGCTGCTGCCTAGGTTGCTGATGAAATCAACCGCAGACAAAGCAGAGTCACAAGTTGTGCTAAGTTTATGAGTGGGACATTCTTTTTTTTTTTTTTTTTTTTTACTTTTATGATACAGAGTCTTCAGAGCGCGTAAAAAAAAAAAAAGGCACCTCCAGAGAAGAAAGAAGAGAAAAGTGCAATGAAAATGAAACTTCAGTTGCCTAATTATAAGCCAGATGAAAGAGCACTGGACAAGGGCAGAGGGGGGAGGGCCTCTGTTCGCAAGTAGAGCCAACGTTTCGACTGGTGGACTTGTCTTCGCCCAGACGAAATGCTCTTATATACTGTGTAGCCATCTCCTTTCTCTCGTTCTACTCTATAAGCCAGATGGTGCAACATGTCTATTAGAAACAAAGAAGGCTCCAAAATGGTGTGAAGTCATCGTCAATGGGCTAACAATGTACCGTTTCCTGGGATGAGTTCAAAAAAATGACATATTGAAAGAAGAAATATGCCGAAGTTCCCGGGTTCGATCCCGAACGCTCGAGGCTGCGTTTCGATGGAGGCGAAATGAAGAGGCGTCCGTGTGCAGTGCGATGTCGGTGCATGTTAAAGATCCCCAGGTGGTCGAAATTGCTCCGGAGCCCTCCACTATGGCACCCCTTTCTCTCTTTACTCTTCCACTCCTACCTTCCTCCCTTCCCCTATGGCAGGGTTCAGGTGTCCACAGAGCAAGTATGACAGATACTGTGGCTTTCCTTTCCTATGAACTATTGTTATTATTATTATTGAAAGAAGAAAGAAAAGTACACTGAAAACGAAACTTCAGTTGTTGAATTATATGCCAGATGACGCATGTACTTAAGCAGTGTGGAAGGTTTCAAAATGAGGCACGCCAAGTCATCGTAAGAAGGCTAACTATGCTAAGTGGCCACGGTAGGGAAAGATTTACGTAGTCATTCATCTGCGCCATAGCAACAGCATGCGTTCACTGCTGCGGTCCCCATGCATTGTGCTGGAGGAATGAGCTGGAACCAGTAGTATGGTTTTATACTGAACTGGTCATGAATACTTGGTGACTCTCTAGAGATCAAACAGTACTCTGCCGCGGTATCGTATGTGAAACCACCATTGCAAAACTTGCAGAAGAATTACAGGTTCACTTCTACCTAGAATAAGACCAGTTTTTCTTCTGGTGGGCGCCACATGATAGTGCTACCGGTACCACCTTTGTGAACTTATGTTGTTTTTGTTCATCCTCACCGCAGGTGATAGGGATTCCTGATTAACTGTGAGCGAGTCAAACAAATATCCCATCCAATGTATATTACCACGAGAGGCAGCAAGAGAATTTCGAAAGGCTGTACATGAGGAAGCCGCATGAAGCAATCTGTGTGATGAAGCTACAGCATGTGACATGCATCCCTCCATGCAATCCATGCGGGTGATGGCTTGTGATGGGTAGGGTTGATATCGCATGCTGGATTGCCGGAGATTTCACTGGTGGCTGCTAGGTGCGGGGCCTCAAGAATATCCTCCCAAAATAATTACTTTTTGTTTATTTCATTTTTGATGAGCTTTGTTTTGGTTGTTGCTAGTTCTGCAGCTATCGTTTGAACCAGAAATCCCCGAGGCAAATTTTTTGTTCACTATTGCTTCGAGCCCCCTCAGACGTGCTGGACAACAGTGCTGAGACTTGTGTCACGTTACATGAGCACCCCCTTAGACATTGCTTTCTCTGTAGGTCCAAGACCCGGCGCAAATGCCCTCGAGTACCAACGGAGAAGACGAGGGAGCGAGCCTTGTTGAGAATGTTGCAAAGCGGGACGATGGCTTTGAGCTGCACACCCCGCAGGACTGTTTGCTGTGCTGCAGTGTCAACCGAGTTGCCAAGATGAAGGAGAAGCATGCGGACAGCAGCAGCAATTCAGGTTTGATATTTGGACACTGCTCATTGATCAGGCTGTTTGAGTTACCTAAGTGCCTCCAAAGAGATTTTACTGAGCCGGAGTCAACTGCTCTTTGGAACTTGCAATTCGTTTCGAATGCCGGCTCCTCTGGGGCCACTCATTTCGACTCAGCTCATCTGGGCTCGCCCGTTCGGTCTCACCCACCTTGACTCATACACTCAAGACACAGTGGGCTTGCTAAACTGAAGGATTTCTTTAGTCTCATCAGGCAGCAGGTTGCATTTATTTTGATTCAAGTGGTTTAGCTGGTTGTGTTTCAGAATGTGAGCAAAGTGCCAAGTGCGATTCTTAACTTTCTTATCGAATGCGTTAAAAGTGTAATATCAGCAGAGGCTTGACTATACTTTGCATCAAAAAATGCTAGTGAACATTTTCACAAAGTAAAATTGTCAGTTCAAAAGTGAACGACGCTCAATAAATAAACTTTTTAAAATTACGTAGGTGTTTTTGGATCACAGGTTCTCTTTTCTGCACATTTGAAAATATATGTATCAACGAGATTTTGCTTTGTTTAGCAATAGTCCAGCATAGCTATCCCATTATAGCCAAGCCTACAGTATGTAAAAGCAATTGAGCATTGCTCTAGAATTTCTTGGGGAAAATCTTAACTAGGTTATTTTTTTTATATTCACACAATCACCTCAATGACATACTAATGCTGCTGTGAGGTAGAATGATGAGTAATTCTCTACTTGGGTATTGTTTAAAAAATATGATGATGTAGGGTTGTTTTTGACCTTGTACAACTTAGAGCTCTTGGATTTAGCCATTGTTTGGCTGAAAAGAGGTATAGCTAACCACCTTGCGTTGGCCTTCTCCTTTTCAGTGAGTCCGGTTAGCGCAGTCAGTCCGACAATAGACGAAAATGGCAGCGGTGGGGAGAACACTGATGCCGTTGTCGAAGCCTTCCCGTTCTCTCGTTCTAGTCAAACCAGTGAGTATTGTTTGCCAAGTAACAGCTCGAGGGCTGTTCGCTGAACATGTTGGCAGGCGCTGTGCTGTTGTCTTGTCCAAGCATTCGTGTCCAGCAAACAGGCTCTATTAGAAGCTGAAATTTGGGGTTGTGCTTATGCTTCAGGAAGCCAGTGAAAGAGAAGCCAGAGAGCGCTTCCTACTCATGGTAACTAAAAAAGAAATGTGAACTGTGCTCGTGGCATCTTATCCATTGCATCTTTATTGCTGTTTGTGATCAGGTGCTGGCTGGCTGCTCGTCGCGCCTTGCTTGTAGGTCAGCAGCTAAGTGTACTTCGTGTGGAAATTTCAGTGTAGAAAACTCCTCCCTTTTATGCTATGACTTGGTTGTTTCAGTTTTGCTGCATCCGAAACAGCTGGAGAATTCAAGTATTCGCGTTATGGAAGTGCCGCCATCTCGCGTGACGTCGAGTCACCTGATTAGTGGAAATGCCTGAACATCATGTTGTCACCTCATCCAGCTGCGAAGCGGCAACACCCGGTCCCGGCGTTTCGACCAATCAAATGACTCGAAGTCACGTGAGATAGCGACACTTCGACAACGGCGCAAACTCGGAATACGGGTTTTGGTAACCCGTAAATTGGCTCACTAATATACATACATCAAGACTTATCTAACTGAAATGCCTCTTAGTTTGTTGCGTACAGTGACATATTTTCTTATCGGAGGTATTGCAACTTGTGAATTACTACATTGATCACAAGTGCTGCTAATGTGTGTTAGGGTGCATTGCCTTTTCTTTGTTTTTGCTGTCAGCTTTCATCGTGCCTTTCCTTATCTTGGGCACCTCCATGCAGGGAAGAACAGGAGGTCCAGTGACAATGACTACGACCCAATCGCCGTCCGGCGTGAGATGCTCAAGTACATCACGAACCTCAACAGCTCAGTCATCATGAAGGGCTCTGAACAGGCTCTACTTATGTGAGCATTAGGTCTTTTTTTTTTTTTGCAACAAAAACTGTTAAAGGCTCATTTCTGGAATTTAGCATCACAGTGATAGCAGCAGCAGCTGCAGCAGCGCATTACATTGGAAAGAGGAGGAATGAATGTATGTATATATGGATGTGTGTATGTATGGGGGGATGGTGAGAGTGGATGTATGCATAACAAAGAAAAGTGGTTGCTATGGAAACAGGCAGAGGGTGGTCGGCAGAATGCAAAGCCAGCATGGCTTTCACTAGATCTCTCGACTTCGTCGTTGTCAGTAGTGTGCAAGTCCGCCATGCTAGCTTTTTAGAAGTTGTGACGAGTCTTTTTTATTTTATGGTGGAAGTGATATAGACTGAGCAGCAATCTTGAATGTATGTGCATGAGTGGGCAGTGTTTTGCTCTGTCCTCGGTGAAAGCGACTCATTTAAAAACTTTTTTTCGGGACACTACTAGTGTTCGACCTAGCTTAATGCTTCGTTGCATCATTTGTGGTGGTGGTGGTGAGAGTTTGGGTTTTGAATGGGTTATTTTCTTCTTTTCTTTCTCTCCCAGGCTGAAGCAGAAGTACCCCAGCGCCTTTCAGGATGTATGCCTTTACTCCGAGGTCTGCCTTCTCATGTCACGGTACCGGTACAGGCTAGGGGCTCGAACCCTGCTCCAGGAGCTCTTCATTGATCTCAGCCTCGAAAAGGTCGGTCATGTGAAATGCCAACCAGTGTTAGATTTACATTGTGGATCTCATGACAAGGAGAAAGGTAATCTGTGGCTCTTGCAACAAACAGCTTATCTTATGTTCTTGCGGTCTGTAGCTTTAAGACATAAAGCACACTCAAGGAGGCAGTTCAGGCTAGTTGGCCGTACGTACTGAAGGTTCTTGTGTAGTTTCCCAGTGGTAACCCATTAAGACCTTCAGAATATAAGGTGTTACACGTAACTTGGACTGATGATTTTAAAAGGTGATTTAACTGCACCTGGTTTAAACCATGCGCATGTGGTTTGCTGTCATGTAGCACTCCTCAGAATACTTTTCTTATGTTCTGCATTTACACGATTGTAAGTCAACCCCTTTATTCAAAGTGGGAGGGGGAGGAGGGGGGGTCTAATTATAATTGAAATCAAACCATGACCAATGTAAAAGCATAGGAAAGCCGCTTTATATATCGAACTCAATTTCCCCGGTCGTTCGATATATCGAACTGCGCACCACGCACTGGAAAGTGTGCCTTCCCCAAAGACGATCGCATCATCCTCGGCCGTTTGCCGCGTGACGTTTTCAAGCCACGCGCAGAAGGAATGAGAGGGGACAGTTCGGCGACGGCTGGTCTAGGGCAGCGCCGCGCCCATTCCCCAAAGGCGCGCACATCTGCGGTTATTGTTTCCCGCGTGCCAGCACGTGACGTTTGCAAGCCATGTGCGTGTATGAACCAAAGAGAACCGGTGGAAACGAGAGGGAAAAACGCGATAGAGTGAAGCGCTAGGGTGTGCCCATTTTTTTGCCAAGGGTGTGCCCATTCTCTCCTTCCTCTCTCCTGGCCTTCGCTCGCAATAGCATGCGCCAAGCCAGCTCAGCCCGTTTTCAGACAGAACGTCGGACTCTTTCTCCAGCGTGTGCTGCAAACCCTCTGCGCGCGGCGGCTGACGTGGCTATGGCGCGGGCGCCTGCGGACGTAAGAAGCGGCAGATCTCTCTCTCTCTGTCCCTTCTTTTTTTTTTTTTTTTTCGACAGTCCATTTTTATTGTTCTGTACCCGCGGCGTAGCGTAAGATATGGCGACTGCGGACGCTAAGAAGCAGCAGGTTCTTTTTTTTTTTTTTTTTTTTGCGGGAGTTGTTTATCCTTGCATGTATGAATCAACGAAAGCATGCGGTCAGCTGTGATCATGACACCGGCTGTTAGTATTGTTCGCTTCAAACGGCATTTGCAGCTATCACGCTTTCCAATGATTTTGTGGCAGTGGACTGCGGCATGATAAATCGAACCAGGTTTGTGCAATCAAGCCATCACGTGCACTCTGCCAAGTTCGCTCCCCCCCACCAGCAGGAGCTATCAAAAGATAAACACGCTGGGACGTTATCGCTGCACAGCATCTTGGCACGCTGCCAAGAAATGAGCTGTGGATGAGACAACAGAAATTGAGTGGCGCGCACCATCGACATGCAAGCGAGAACGCTCGCGACTTCTGCCGCTGGCTGCGACACGGAAGCCTTGTTTTGAGCTGTCGCGGTGGCTCGAGCGGCGAGAGTGAGGGACGAAGTTCCAACAAGTTAGAAATTTTTCGCTCTGTTGCTGCCACTCGTCACCGAGATCGCTCAAACGCTTGCATGTGAGCGAGCTGGCCTTAATGCTTTTTTTTTTTTTTCAAATTCTCGGGTACAAAAGTGGAAGGTGAGTTCATTATGGGAGTGGGTTGATTACGCAACAAATACGGTATCGTTTTTTCGCATCGTAAGTGCCGTCACAAGGCGATTTCTATATATCGAATTATTTCGCAATCCCCTTCAAGTTCGATATATCCAGGTTCGATTTTATCTCCAAAATATGTGATTTGAAGTGGAGACGAATAGTACAGCCAGGCAATAAATTTTCGCTGTTGAAAGCATCCATCGGTGTTTTTTGTGACATGCGATTTGTCGACTTACATTCTAATCGACTTACAATTGTGTAAATACAATAATTAGTAAAGTCAACTATGCCAAATTTTAAATGACCGATGCAGTTTCTTTGTGACGATATACATGCTGTACGGTGATTTTGCCCACAAAATATGACATAAAATTACGCTTCTCTCAGCCGTGTTTCAAGCGAACAAACTGTGCACCTGAACCCATCAACAGCTATGTAGCTCACTTATGTGCATGTAGCCCTCAGCACGCTTTTGGGAATTTAACTTGCGTGATCTTCGTCTCCAGGGCATATAACATTACGCATTATCCTTGATGTACCCCATAAGAAAAAAAATGCAAAGGAGCCTAGTTATGGGATAGAGCAGGCCTGTGGTGACCAGTTCATCAGTCCAGAATGGAAAGACCAAGCCGTGTTCTTGCTTGGCTGCAGCTCTGTAGTAAGCAGGAGCCCCACTGTGCTGATTCCGCAAGTTTTTTTTTTTTTAATCCTGCTCTGCATGTTGAACGACGACTCTGGTACTGTGAAAAGGCACCGATGTGCTGTGAAGCTGACGCCTATAGCCGCGGCCACTCACTTTGCCGTGGTCTGCACGCACGGTTCATTCGCCCGAAGAATGGTTATGAGCACTGCAGTATGATAATGCATGAGCGCAGTCACATTTTATTTCATATTTTGCAGGCCTTTCTTAAACACTGAAAAAAATCATCACGCAGCATGTATGTTGCCACAGAAAACTTGTTCCGTCATTTCCAGACACCATCTACTACATAATGAAGCGCACTTTGCCTTAAATTGAATATTAAAAATTTTGAATAATTGATCTTATGTATTTAAGTTGGATGTAAAAAATATTCTGAGGAGTCCCATGGGATGGCAGACCATATGTCGTTGAGTCCACCTAGCTGCGATTAACCACTTGCTTCTAATCCTTGGCTCAAGTTAGGTGAAAAAACCTGTATAGAGCACTGGTGATCATGACCTCCTTCTCTGTCACCTGGAGAGTATTACTGCGTGTTGGCTGCAGTTAGGTGGTGTGAAGGTAGTGCCTCACCATGTGGCATTGTGCATCTGTTCAAGAGTTCAGAGGTTCGAAATTCGGATCTGGTGCAGGATGTGTTTTGAATTTGTACAATCCTTTCGCCTCCATTGTTTTCTCTTTGCAGCAATTTTTCGAGGAGGCTGAGTGCATCTTGAGGATACCACGCGTGATGGTGATGCCCCCTAAAGAAGAATCGGAGGCCTAGGTGTGCTTGCTGGCCAAAGAAATCGAGGTGCAGTTCGTGGCACTTTGCGCCAGCGTGCCCTCTCAAGATGGCCACCACTCGTTCCACTTTGTCCTGCAGTGTATCGGCAAAAGTTGCAGCCGAGGCTATGCTGGCACAAGCCAAAGGATTGTGTTTCAAAGTCCGTGCTGCTGTCACTTGATTGTCGATTGTGGTGCAGCAAGGAAAACGGTGTTCAGAAGTTTGTGCGTGGTTTTGTTTTGTGAAGGTCGAGTATTATGTGATGGCCTATGTGGATGTTGACCTGGAACATTGTTTGCTTTTCTTTCTTGAAGACTTTATACAGAGCCCCGCACTCGAGTCGCAATCTTGCTTTGAGTGCTGGGGAGGCGATGAACTTAACTTTTTTGCTTCGCTGTATGCACGTAAACTATTAACGTGTGAGAGTAGCAGGAACGCACAAATGCTGAAAAAAAGAGAAATAATGTATAATTGTGGCTTTCCGCATTTGCTTTTTGTCGTAGCATAAGCAAGAATCCAGAATCGATGTGCCAAGTAGCTTTGTGAATTCTTCTCAGGTTTATCACTCCACTTCCAGCTCTTTCATGTTTTGTTTTCTAAGTACGATGCTTGTAAATATGTACAAGGTTTTGCTGTGTACATGTGTGTACATAGCTAGGCGTGCCTTTTACTGGTACATTGGCAAGTGTGATTGAGCTTTCGTGTATTTATAATTTGTTTCCCTTGTATGACAATATTGTTTTGGTACCGTTTTAATCATTGCGTTTCAGAGGCTATTTTGTTGCATATTTCTACTTATGCCTACAAACGAACTTTTTGTATGTTTCGACGTTGCCTTGCAGAGACATCTATTGTGTCAAATGGAATAACGTTTAATTAGCTTGAGGAGAGCCTGAACAACTGTGGAAAATGAAATCAAAAGAATGAGCAGTATTTTAACTGCATTGAGAGCAGTCATTTACAATTGTGCACAAATAATTTCTGTGGCATAAAAATGTGCATGCTTATGGTTTACACATTGCCAAAAAGAAAGCAGCCCTTGGAAGTTGCTTCCGGATCTGTGCATTGGATTTGTTAACCATGGCATGTCATTTTCTGTCCAGTACTATACACATCAGGGTAAGTGTGAGGATACAGTATTATGCAAGGCTTGTGAGAGAGCTTACTGTTTATAGATTTGTAAATTTCTGGTTGCTTCAGTGTGACTGACTTGTTGCCTGCACACAGTGGAACGGATGCATTCTCCTTAACTATGCCAACTACCCCACATTTTAGCGTTTTCCCAATCGAGTGAATCAATTGATCATGCGCTTCGACAAATAAGTATGAAATGTTTTGAACTCACCATAACTTGAGTGGGAAGAGGAAAGTGTAAGATCGCTTTTTGCAACTTTTGGAGTGGAGAAAAATGAAATTGAACGAAATACTTAATTTAATACAGGTACTAAAAATATATTCCCATTTGCTGCTGTTTAGTTCATAGAACATTTATCCTTGTAGGTAACCAAATTTTTTGCGCTTTATCTCTCAATGTGATATGCTTGTGTAGCAAACTGGGACACTGTACTATGTATATTTAATCCTGTTCCCAAACGGAAATGTGCCTTCCCTGCTGTCCGACTTCCAGGACAAAAAGCTGTACATAATTCTTCTATTTTCCTATGTGGACGGATACTTGCACATAGGTAGCTTTCCCTTTGTGGAGAAGTACAGATTTATGGTTTTGCCAAAACATATCAAAACAGTAGTCTTGTTTGTAAAGCCACAGTGTAAATATTAAAACCTTCATTTTAGTGAACAAAGCTTTTGTACTGTGTGATCAGAGGTGCTCCAAAACAGTTTCATGGTGTTCAGATCCGTAAGTAATGAATGAAATGAGATTTTGGTTGCAATATCCTACTTGCAGTATTAGATTTTGGTTGCAATATCCTACTTGCAATACCTCTAGGATTTCTTACATCAGAATACTATGCAAGTGTTGTTTGAGGGGCCCTTTAATTTGACAGCTTCATTTACCGCTTGCATGACAAATGACATCAGTGGATACTGTGAAGTACACTGAGCTTTCTGATGTCATACACTGAATGCCAAAACATAGTAGGCTGGCCAGATACTATATTCTTGCTGGTGAAGTTTGGTAGTCAACACAGGGATCACTGACTGTTTGGGGCAGTCACTCCACAAACCACGCTAACCAGGATGGCTTGCACAGATAATTTTACTAAGCCCTAAGCCCTTTTCAGTTTCTAGCTGCACAGCTTTCCTTGATTACTCATACTGCTGTGCTTGGGTGGATACTGAATAACTGCATTCTTGACCGAAACCTTTTCCACTAAGGAGATTGCATCCACACAATACACTGAAATGAAATAATTATTCACAAGATGGAACAATTCAGTTTATTGGTATATCTGTAAACTTTCAGCTGGTGTAGTTGCTACAGTGGCATACATATGGCAGAACATTACTCCAAAGCCTTTACCAATGCCTCGTGCACCTCAACTTCAATTTGTGCCTCTGCCCGAGCGATGTCGCTGGATGCCGAATTGAGAGCCTGCTGTGCCTTGGCAAGGCCATCTCTGCAAGACTGTGAAGGAAAACACGCAAACCACATTTTGAATGGTAGACAATTCCAGAAGCGTGCTTTCTAGGCCTAGTAAGTGTTACATTATAAAGGCAGAACTGCATTTAAGAACAAGGTTGACAAAAATGAATGCCGTGGTTGTACTCGCACTCATCTCAAGGTCATCTCATAGCTCGGGAATGACAACGGCAGTCTCAAGTCAAGGTCATCTCAATGAGTCGCTCAGGAATGACAACGGCAGTTCTAGCACTTCAAGATTCACGGCCCCAAAATGGCACAAATCTAGAATGCTGCTGGATTTATTGACAAAAATATGATTACTGTATAAATGGAGTTTCAAAATGATGCCAATTTCTGCGATGCTCTACAACAAAATCACCCCATCATCAGCTGATGCACCAAAACGGCCTTTGAGATTTTATTCAGTGATTGGCATTCCAATCAGGATTTCTGAACCTCTCAGAGGTGGCTGACATTTTGGTTTGAGTAATATGTTGGAGAGATTGGTGCGTGTAATACTGAGTAGTTTTTCATCCTGTTCTGACCATATACCTGAACACTAGTGTCGTTTTGTCTGACGTGGCATACACAGCAAAAATCTGCCGTGAGTGCGTGCAAATTTTGCTATCCAGCTGCGGAAACGTGCATTTAACTGAATTCAAATAAGCACAGCTTACCTGGGGATCAAGGCGGTCTACTGGAACAGCCGCCTCTGCCAGCACTTGCACAGAGGAGTCCTCATTGATGGAGATCGTCCCACTACTCACTGCAAAATAACATAGCACTCAGAGCCTATTTTCAGTACACATATTCCACGCTGATGTCTACTGAGGTTACAGTAGTTTCTCAGCATTGAAAGAGCCATTTTACAGACTTTAAAAATTGCGTATAGTGCTGCTTTCTTTGAAAAAAGAAAATAAGTTAATGTTTAATGAGCTTGGACCTCGTTATGTATTTAACTATACCTACTGTATATACAGGGCTAGACAGAGGCAACTTGTCCTTAAATCATTGAACCCGTACAGTGGGCTCACTTGCATGTGAACTTTATTCATCAACAAGCGTTTGACTGCCCACAAAGAGTTTGTTCTGCGTGCAGCAGTTTTTTAAAGCTTAAAACTATACTGAACAAGTGGAGCAGAAAAAGTTGCCGGAATAGGGCGCACTGCGGCTGAGCGACCGCCCCAGGGCGAAACGCGTGTGGCCAGGGTCACGGGGGGTCTCGGTCCTCCTCCACCCCCGCTCCCCTCCCCCTGTCTTACTATTGGAGGGGTCTGACACCTCCCGTGTCCGAATGTATAAGGACTGCATGAATACGAAGTAGGTAATGTCAGTCCTGTCAGGTTGTCAGAACATGCATTATCTATCGTTTCGACAATTTCACAGTGAGTTTTAAAAAGAATAAACATATTTTTTTAAAGCACGAGACGTGAAAGATAATCGATCCTCTTTGCATAAAATGACGTCGTATAAAGCAGGCCACTAGCCGCTGTCTCTATTTCCCTCTCCTTCTGTGCTCAAATCACTACTTCACTCAACAGTGTGGCGAGCTACTTGCCGAAATACTTCTTGGCCTCTCCTTCCTTGTGAAACACTGTGACCACCCCGGGCTTGATCACGGCCAATGCAGGCACATGGTTCGGCAGTATACCAAAGCTCCCGCTGTACGACGGCACGTCCACTTGTTTTACGTCCACTTTGTCGTAGAAAGTCTGGAACGAGGCAAGTACGAAGGCACCGCACATTGCAGCGGCATAGGCCGCTTTCTGCCTGTCTAGTAGAATGCGGACAGTTTTAATTTCCAAAGGCATGCGTGGAGTTCAGAACTAGCGTTTATAATTTTTGCGTATTAATGCTTACACTTTCATTAGCAAATATTTGCAAATAACAAACGCGTTCTGTAGTACGCTGGAGCAATGTGGCTGCACTCACCTCTACCGGCGATGCGAACGTGAGTGGCATCTGACCGTCGGCGTACGTTCTTGACAGCACTGTCTGCGATGCCAGTAGCCTGGTCCTTGGCATAACATAACGGCAAGCTCCTAATGTTGCTCTAAAGAGGGACATTTTGGTTGTTTAATGTGACTTGCTCACTCCAATAACCTTCGTGCCGGAATGGTGACCCGACCGGAGCGCCCCCTGAGATTTCTGTTTGTGCTGTTCTCAAGAGGTTCCGCAGTTTTATAAAATGCTCTTTGTATAAGCCGCGGTATCGGTGCCATTGAGTTAATACAACCAATTCACTTTCATTGCTTTCACAGGTAGCCATTCACGAACATTACTTGTCAATGTTTAAAGAAGCGATCCAAGGTAAAGAAAACTAGACGTTGCATTAGGAATCGAGATAACATGTACTGAAGTATCAATGGTTGTCATGCATGGATACAGCGCGTAAATATTTTGATGATTTGCCGAATTTTGCGTGCGAGCAATATCCTTCGAAATACAGAATGCAGCGGAGCCTTCACAGGCATGAAAAATTAAAATGATTTTGCTAACAAAACATTTTAACAAGATTAAGGAGGATTATGTTTAGGTGCCCATGGGTGGTACACCACAATCCGCAACCACTTAACCGCAGTGTTAAAGTTAGCAGTGTCTAGCAAGTTATCCTCTTTAATGTCCCATATTGTACAGGACGGCATAAAAGAACCATTTACGGCAAAAAAAAAAAAATACTGACTGAAACAGTAAACGCCGCATTAAAAACAATTGCCTATCTTCTAAGTGCAGCTCATAAAGCAACAGGAGTTTCTCTTCCAGCATTTTAAAGGCACATTGTGACAAATTTAATTTAACTTATATCGGTGTATATATTGTCTTCGCGTAACAATATTATGCTATTGACAAAGAAGCACTACTTACACTGAAAACAAAGCTAAAAATGAAGCACAGGTATTGGCACCAGTGGGCATTTTTGCAAGCGACCTACGATTATGGTCCCTGTCAAGACAGTTTTTAGCACATAGCTCCTTGAGATAGAACCAAGTGAACTACACTGGCAATTACTTTCAAATGGCTACTGTGGTGTCCTTTTAGGACAGAAGTCACACGTTTTAATCAAATGGGGTTGAAAAACATTCCCCCTAAATCGAAATTTGTTGGCAGCAAACAACCCTTTTGCTACTGGAAACCATCATATAGCCAGAAAGAATTTTACAAGAGCAAGAACTGGATGGAGTTAGTCTCAGTTTTCTTTTGTTGAGGGGGATGCGGGGCTAAACATTCAACTTGCACCAATTTCGATACAATTTTTAGTAATTGCTTACCATCTTCTCAGTACAATATATTCTAAGTTTCATCTCTTTGGCACAAATAGAAAATGCTATAGCTCTCATAATGAGCAATTAAGTGTGTCAGCTTAGGAAAACCATCATTTCAAAAATCATGGATACTAACTGTTTGTGCTATGATAACAGCTAAGTAGTTCATTGTGCAGGATAAGGCCAATTTCGGGTTCTTTATGGCATTTTTACAAACATTTGAGCACATTAAAAACAAACCTCATTCTTTCTTTAGTCATTATATGCCACATATTTGATACTTTCTTTTCTTCGGGAATCTAAAAAGTACCTTATCTTGTTACAACCAAAATTTTAGTCTAGAAACCACCTTGAAAGCAGCCTTTATCAATAAAGTTTGGAACTGGTAGTTTTCCTAATGGTGATGCTCCTGCAAAGAGTGCAAGGTGAGAAAAATTAGTTCAAAGATTTCAGAACATGCTATTCAAGTTTAGGGCCTAAATTAATAAATCAAAGTGGATTGATGCATGCATTGAGCTGTCCTTCTCAACATGAGACTACTTTGTGGTGATTGCATCGAGATGCTTTTTTTCAGCTTTACAGCTGTCCAGCGCCCTTATCTGCGCTCGTGAAATGCTTTCCTTCGTTGCTTACTGGGCATGCCCTTCGTTAGGCTCCATATTCTGTGTCCAGCTTCTCGAGCACTTTAGTTAACCAGGCTCCAAGTGGTGCAAGAACAGTGTTCGAATGTTACATGCTGCATTTTAGTCAACCCAAGCTTGCAAGCCAATCCGCTGTTTCCATGGCCTGAAATTTGCCTTGTCTTTGCTTTTTTTTTTGTTTAGCTATCTCCTATGCTCTCAATCTGGTTTTTTTTTTTGGCTAGAGAGCACAAAAAGACAAGCATTCCAACTCGGGGATACACTCTGCGTTGTTTTTTGCCCGCTATGCAGTAGCCTCTTGAAACCAGCATTTATAGGCGCTTTCGGTGATGAGTGCACCCCACCTCTAAAAAAAAAATTTAATTCAAAATTTTTTACTATGCAGATAACAGCCAAACTTGGTAACAAGTTAAATACATGTGTAACTCAAAACAAAAATTTAAACGCCTCCTTAACAGCAAGCAACATTATTTTTCTGCTTACCATTTGCATTGAGGATATAATACACAGTTCTTCTCACTACTGGTTCCTGCTTCTTTCGTATTAAGCACTTGGCAGTGCAGCCTTATTTTTTGATCAGCAGCTGCCCAAACTTAGCAGAAAATGCAGCTAACAACCAGCATATGCAGTGCTGAGAAAAACATAAAATAGAGCTAGATGGCTGATAATTCACGCCTTATGAGCGTGCAAATAAACTGCATGCTGGGCACTCTTAGTACTGTCATAAATGATTTAATGCAGATTGTCATGATAATAACATTTTGTCTTTCCTTGACTTGGATAACTTTTTAATGGTGTCCTTAAACAGTGCCCTGCTTTCTCTATGCACACACAATTTTTCTGAATATTGCAGGTTTTCTAGTTCACCAGTCACCGTGCTAGCTTTGCAACTTCCCCCCCAAGTGAATATTTTATATTAAAAACACACAGATGCTCAAAATGCATTGACTGGAACTCATATGCATTTATATATACATGAGGATGAGGATTTAAATCACAAAAGTGCTCTTTCACAACTTCAATTCCTTTTGGCTGGTCACTGCTTCACTCTGCATGTTACTGCTGGAGTTGGCCAAAAGCATTTCAATAGTTCCTTTCAGTTCCATCATTGCTTGCATGTGTTTTGCTTCTTGCTCCATTACTTTCTGCAATATCTTAAATCTACGATGTGTTGCTTCACACATCGTTACCTCTGGATAGTACACTTCAACCATCAACGTGGCAACGTCCAACAGTATCCTGGCGAAACGGGGGTCTGTAAGGTTCTTCGTGACGAAGAGCATGAGGTCGTCCAACTCTTTTCCTGACCTTCCCGCCATGGCCGACTTAAGGGCTCGCCTCCGGATCAGCTCCTGCATCACAGCAACGGCGATCTGCGGCTCCCTTGTAAACTTAGCGTCTCGTAGGGCACAGGTGAGCGCCTTCGAGACCTCGAACTTCCTCAGATAGGTGTTGTACTTGGCCATTTTTTGCATCGTTCTCTCGGGAACGACGGCGTCGCCATCGCGCGGCACGAAGCCCGGGTCGCTGTGAGCCGCCTGAAAGAAAGAAGACACGCGCCTGCGTTTCGGGGCGGCTTCTTTGGCAATTTCGCTTTTCCTCCTTTGCACTGATATGAGACCTGACGTCATTCCGACCACGAGGATCTTGTCCTGGGGCGAGATGTCCATGGAAAGGATGGGGGAAGGGTAGTCGAGCGTGTGAACCACCTGGTACGTGGCCACGTCGAACACCTTGACGTGTCGGTCGAGTGAGCCCGAAAGCAACCGCTGTCCATCGCTGGTGAGCTTCAGGCATGTCACGGTCTTGTGATGCTGCGTCATCTGGGCGAGCATTCGACCCGCCACCACGTCCCACACCCGAATGTAGGGCCCTCCGGCTGTGAGGAAGACGCCGCCTGTGGGGAACATGAGCACAGACTCAACGGGAGCGCCGTGATTAACGTCGACGACCCTGTCGGCGGTCCTCAGGTCGAACACTTTCGCGTGATGGTCATACGAACCGGAGAGGACGATGTCCGGATTTGCCTTACAGACAGAGCCAGAGCGCACATAGTCGTCGTGAGCGTCGATTGAGAATAATTTCGCCTGGCCAGGGATATCCCACAGCGCAACGGTAGAGTCGTCGGAGAAACTCAGAAGCTGCGTGCCGCCGCGGGCGAAGGCGACACGCTGTGTGGGGCCCCTGTGACCGGTGAACTGCCTTAGCAGGGACCTTGTCTTGACGTCGAAGAGCTTCACTGCACCGTCCTCACCCCCGGCGGCGATCAGCTTGCCGTCGGCGCGAAATATTCCGCCGCATGCCGCCTTGGAGAACTTGGCGAAGCGGCTGGTGATCTCTCGGCTGACCGGGTTGAACACTTGCACTCTCGACGAGCAGGTGATCGCGAACGAATGCGGCTCTTCGGGCGCTATGTCAACATTGTTGATGGCTGCTATGTCCTTGATAGTCACTGGCAGAGACAGTCGTTTCCAGTAAACAGTATCTTCAGTTACTTTAACGCCCGCACGTGGGTACGAATACACACGCACCGCTTTGAAATCCGCCATTTTGAATGCAATTTGGATTTGTCTGGATTTGGATTTCGGTCGTGCGGTATCACTAGTATCAAATAATGGCCATCCGTTCTCGCACTGTCAATCCTGTCAATTTAATCCACTGGTTCCGCTTTTGCTGCTTCAGCCAAGGTACAGTGCAGCCAAGGCCCGTCGCACTTTAGCCCTTTAGCTTTAGCTTTTGCTGCTTATTTCGCACCCAGGCTAAGCGATGCCAGCAGTTTCTGTTAGCGTTTGGTGGTTCATGTTCTAGAGTGCATTCACTGTCACTGCTGCCTTGTATTTTCTTTCAGGGAGTGCCACTTCGCCGCGCTTCCAACTAGTTTTCAACTGCGGCCTTCTTGCACCATCTGTCGTCCCTTCGGCATTCCCTTGACGCCTTGTTTCCTGCTGCTTGGAGAAAGGTTGCCATGGGATAGCACTGTTCTACTCAACTCTGTCTCCTTTCGCCGATCCGTTACGATGGCTTCGGCTTGCCGCACGTCGTTCCTGCTTACACTCTTGGTGCATTTAAGTAAAAGTAGTTTCAAAAGGAATTAATTACTTTTGCTGCGAAATTACTGTCAAAAAGTAATTCATTGCATCACAAATTACCGATAAAAGTAATTAAATTACAGTAATTTCATTACCGCAGTTCAACTACTGCCATGTCTGCTGTGCACTTACGTTCACTATTCAGTGCTGTACACTTACGTATAGTTCACTGCAGTGGAGTGAATGATGAACTGCTCGGCTAGTTATAGTTGCACACGTCCAACTTCAACATGGTGCACAAACCAAAAAGAAAGAAAAAATAATATAGGCGGCAGCGCTTTGTCGTGAGTTCTGTTCCATCTGCCTCCACCAATCTTATTTTGTGTGTGCAGTGGTAGATTAAAAAGTCAACAATAATTGCTAGACTGACATTTACTTTTGCACTGAGAAAATACTTGAACAGTTTTTTGACACAAGCTCCGGTTTGTTTATAATATATATGGATGAAACTTTGGGTATAAAACTCCTTCACATATTTTTGCAGAACGTGGAATACAGCCACATTAACTTCATTTCTATCTCAACTCCGCATATGAAACCGTGTCGCTAATACTGGCATATCATTAGTTTTTGCTGTTTGTGTCATTGTACGTTGAGTGTGTTTGAGAAATGGTCAAAATATTGTTGGCCTTGACAACCTGGTCAACATGTCTGTTGCAACGTCATCAAATATCTGTATTCTGTTGCTGAGTTTGCAAAGCCCTAGAGTAGAAACACCTTGTGAGCTTGGATTGAATGAAGAAAGGTAAATTACTGAAGGTTGGGAGGTAAATGTAGTTATGCAATTGGAGCCACTATAGGATGCAGGCTTCAGTTACGTGTTAGTGTGCTTAATTGACCTTGGTCTTTGTCAGCATCTCAAGTTGATTAGTTGAGGCCTGTATCACATGGACGATATGGACACATGGACGACATCAGTGGTCACAGTAATCAACAGAGTGCAGCGGGAGGATTAGCTCCCCAAAATAGGGTATGTGAGTTGGTAGAGTCCTGCATTGCAGGTAGTGTGACGTGTAGAAAAGGTTCACCAAAGAGATTTGATGAAAAAAATAAATAAAAACTTTAGTGTTCTGACTGAACTTGTGGATTTTTTTAGAATAGCACGCACCTCTTGTTTCATAAAGCTTTCTGATTACTTCTCATAATCAAATGCCTCTCCCATATTCATCCAATTAACCCGGTCCTGTGAAAATTGCATCTACTTCACCCCTGCAAACTTTTGAAATCTCATCCGCCCACCTAACTTTCTGCTGCTCCCTGCTATGCTTTCCTCCCCTTGGAATCCAATCTGTTACCCGCAGCGACCATTGGTTATCATCTCTCGCACTGCCCATTCCCATTTATTCTCACTTTCCACTAGAATATCAGTGACCCTATCTGCACGCTCCCTATCTTTTATACTTCTCATATCTTTCATTAACACTCCTACAGAATCAGCATTGAATATCACATCAAAAGTCTTTTATTGCATTCTGCAAAAAAAAAAAACTCAGTGTGGGAATTTGTACATAGACGCATACACGCCAAACATTTTTCTTGAAGAAAAAAATCTGAGTGCTTGTACTGGTCACTTGTACCAGTTCGCTTAGTAGCACCTGTGAGCCCTTGGTGAACAAAATAAAATTTGAAAAGTTCCTGCATTTAAATTGCATGCTTATAGGAATAGTATGATGGAAAAATTGGATTGCAAAGAATTGTCTGTATTGTCTGCTGGTTAAAAGAATACCCATTCATGCATTCAAGTGTGACATTCTTCGTATTCATTTTGGTTCTGGTACCGTTGAGGTGGCTCAGTTTTTATGGTGCTTGACTGCTGAACCTGAGAGCATGGGATTGAATCCCCGCTGTGGCGGTTGCTTTTTGATAGCGGCGAAAAGCAAGGCACCCATGTGGTGTGCGACAGCATTGCGTGTTAAAGAACCCCAGGTGGTCGGAATTTCTGGAGCCCTTCACTTCAGCATCTCTCATAGCCTGAGTCACTTTGAGACATTAAACCCCATAAATCATAAACAACCATATTATTATCTTGATTTATTGCATCTAGATGTACTAAACCACCTCTATTCTGAAATAGAGCAAGAGTGGTTTAGTACAGGTGCACGGAGGTTTGCAAGTTCTGATCAGAAAAATCACTGCCACAGAAATTCAAGTAATTCAGATTCTTTCTTGAATTACTTTAATCACACTAAAGAAAAATATATATTTCTCTATTTTTATATAAACAAAAAATATCACAAACACACAAATCAAAAGGATGTAAAAAAAGATGGAGGCCGTTGTTTTCTTATTGAATTGTGTGCCAGATTTTATCTCATTTGTACTTTTTCACATTTCTTAATTTAATTCAAAGATACAGTACATGCACAGATGGTTGGACCCATAGCCTTTGATGGGTCCAAGTGCTAAACAAGCACAATAATAATGGCAGACTGTATCATGACAACACATAATCACAGCACACTTCACTAATGCACAGAAGAGGGAGGAAAGCTGAACTATACATCCATGGGGCATGTTTGGTTTGATCACAACACAATGAGTCCTAAGAAAAAAACTCTAAATTAGCTCTCACAAACCTTTTCATTCCCATATTTTCATAGAAATTAGTAGAACACATTTTAAAGATGCCAAAAATTATTTTTTTATCTTACTTCATTTGGGACTGGAAGAGAGTTCCAGAAACCCATTTACTTCTGCTTTATTGATTATGCGAAAGCGTTTGACTGCGTAGATCACAGCAGATTGTGGCAAGCTCTCCGAGAGATGGGAGTTCCAATTCACCTCATCTGTCTCCTCAGGAACCTGTATGAAGGGCAAGAGGCCACAGTCAGAACTGGGCATGGTCTTACTGATTGGTTTCCGATTGAGAAAGGGGTGAGGCAAGGCTGCATACTATCGCCCTGCCTATTTAACCTATATGCAGAGTGCATCATGAGGAAGGCCGGTCTGGACGAGTCTTCAGCTGGAGTGAAGATTGCTGGAAAACGTATCAACAACCTTAGATATGCGGATGATACCACTTTAATGGCAGAAAGTGAAGTGGAACTCAAGAGACTTCTGATGCGCGTACAAGAAGAGAGTGAGAAGTTTGGGCTTAAACTGAACATTAAAAAGACGAAGATCATGGCGTCTTGCCCTATCAAGTCCTGGAGCATCAATGGACAAGAAGTGGAAGCTGTGACAGATTTTCTGTTCTTGGGCGCCAAGATTACCTCGGAAGGAGACTGCAGCCATGAAATTAGGAGACGCCTGCTTCTGGGAAAGAGAGCAATGGTTAGCCTTGACCGCCTAGTAAAGAGCAGAGACATTAGTCTGCCAACCAAGATCCGTATAACCCGTGCTATGGTCTTTCCAGTTGTGATGTATGGATGCGAGAGTTGGACTGTGAAAAAGGCTGACCGCCGAAGAATTGACGCGTTTGAATTGTGGTGCTGGCGAAGACTCTTAAGAGTTCCTTGGACTGCCAGAAGATCAAATCAGTCGATATTGTCGACCATAAACCCTGACTGCTCATTGGAGGGTCAAATTCTAAAGTTAAAGCTCAGCTACTTTGGTCATCTGATGAGAAGAGAGGAGTCGCTGGAGAAAGATTTGATGTTGGGAAAGGTTGAGGGTCGCCGGAGAAGGGGTAGGCAGCGAACGCGATGGTTAGATGGCATTCTCGAGGCATTGCAGATGAAGCTATGTGATGTTAAGAAGATAGTGAGAGACCGGAAAGCGTGGCGTGACATGGTCCATGGGGTCACGAAGAGTCGGACACGACTGAACGCCTGAACTGAACTGAACTCCACCCATGGGTTCCGTTACATTGTAGGAGTCTCTGGCCAAACATATAACAAGGTGGTAAATTAAATAAATTGGTAATCTAAGGTTGTAATTAACTGTTAATCTAAATAAAGTAAGGGATAGGGGGTTGGTAGATCTATTATTGAGTTGACTATTTCAGCTATCATTATAAAACCTCAATAATTTTATAATGCACTGCATTTGTCAGTACACAGAAGGAAAAGGCAAGCATGCTTTTGGGTTCACTGAAATGATTTACTACTAATTAGGATCAACATTAGTATATAATCATATGACTAATTCTTAAAGGGAGATTGAATAATTACTCTCTCGAGCAATTGTTCATGAAATCTATGACCTTGGGGGGTGCCTCTAGCCACATTAAAATAACAACAGCAGGTATTTGCAAACCTGCAGTAGGGATAATAAAGTAATGATCATACTTCGAAAAGCAATCATCATCATCAAGCCACAGTGGCAACTTGTCATCCTTTGTGTACAGTAGCCACTGTTTGTTGAATGGGGCTGCTATACATACAGTACTACTATACTGTTCAGTAATCAGTACACATTCGAATTCAGTTTGGCCTGTGATTTATCTTGTACACCTTTGATTCCTGTTAATTGGTTGAATTTGCATAACCATTTTGTATATCTATTTGTACTTTATTTTTATTTGTTTAATGCCAATTCGACTGAGGTTGTACTAAAAAAAAACAAGTAATGTGCATATGTCTTTGTACTTTACAGTTATATAAAGCACAAGAGCTTGTAACTTAGTTGGTTGGTAACAACTTTATTTATAGTCCTGCAGAGCTTTCGCCGAATGCTTCAGAGATTCATATTTGTACTTTGCATCTTGATTTTGTTCATATACCTTAATTTGTGGCCAAAACCTTTTTTGGAGGTAGTCATTATGGCATATAACAAAAGCGCAGCAAAAATTTTTACAGGTAGCTTCTGTTCCTTGCACAGATTGAGCTAGTTAAAGAATTGCTCCGAGTTTGGTTATCAGTACTAGGCACAATTTTTCAGAAATCTGATCCACTCACGAGTTGTAAGAAATTAAAAATACAGTTTTGTGGTGTACTGACAAAAGGTGACTGCAAATGTAATTAACATGAACAATAAAGAAGAAGAAAAATTTGTTTGTTGCGGACGGCAGGCACGTTGATGAATCAAGTCTAGAATTATTTCAGTCTTATAGAGTTGCACTCATTGTATTCACCTAACTAGCAAAATTTTTTGAATGCATTTATTTTGGGCAGAATTTGTATCGTGACTCTTTGTACCTCCAATGTTTGAAGCAACTTTTTAGATGGATTACCAAGTTTTGATACACAGTTGCACGTCTTAGTGTTTTCATCTCTCTTTTCAGCTCTTAGACCTTTGAGTCTGGTTTATTGAGCTTACATTGCTTATAAACAATGGCAATTGTTGACGGACCTTGTGGGTTTTGTGTACTGATTTTCTTCACGATTGCTTAGTATAAACTGAGCGCAGTATCTTACATCTGTGAGATGACACAGAGGATAAGACGGATGTAGAAAACAGAAAAGAGGGCAAGGGCTGACCAACGGTCTGTATACACTTGTTCTTTCTATGCTAATATCCTTTTGTCAAACCATTCACCAGCTGTGATGCAAGTTCTTATGAGCAGAAATGTATCTTTGTTGTTTAGTTTAGATATTTGTGAATATTATGAAGTGCACTTCTAGTTTGTGATAGTAAACATATATTGGTTGACTTCCTTGCATTTGTAAAGAGTGATAGCACCTTGATGGTGCCGGGAAAAAGAAATTTCCAAGCAGCAAAGAAGTGTCGAATTTAACCCGAAAAGTTGGCTGTGAGCTTGGAAGAGATCAGCTCAGTTGGAACTAGAATATATTCTTCTGAATGGTCACTGTATACAATTGCTGTATACGCTAGCAAGGAAGGATATGAGTGACCGGCCAGAGCATCTGACTATCTGACATTTTTGCATTCTGTAATATTTTCTTGCTCTAACACTTACGCATGTTTTCTAATAGACATCTATACATTTAGCTTATTCAATTTAGACAGTAATATGTAGCTTATTGTATAATTAATCATTTGTCCTGATATATTGTATTGTATTCTATTCACCCACTCCCCTCTATAATGCTTCGGCCCTGAAGGTATAAATAAATAAATAAATAAATAAATAAATAAATAAATAAATAAATAAATAAATAAATAAATAAATAAATAAATAAATAAATAAATAAATAAATAAATAAATAAATCTGGTCATACACAGCGGTTGTGTGATAGTTGAAGCTGAATTATCAAAGCGAATTAGTTTTTAGGTCAGAACATATATATGCGCAGCTCGATCTTGGTAATGAAAACTTCCTAGAAGCGAGAGAATTGAAGGAGTCTTTGGGTAAAGAGCAGGCAAGCGCGGCAAGTGTCTCGCTGTAGCTGAACGCATGAGCGCAGAGATGGAGATAGATGGGTGATGGAACTAATCGTAGGCACATACTATATCCCGGGCCTTCTAACTGTAGGAACCAAGAAGGGAATGCATTTCGTGATCAAAGTTATCAAACAGCAGTTCGAGGAACGCGCCATCGCCGAAAGAGAATTGAAGGTGGGTTCTAGGAACCAATAACAGCACCGTTTCGCGCGGAGCGAGAAAAAAAAAAATCGAACAGCGGGCGGCTAGCGCGCAGGCGCAGTCGCGAGCGCCTAAAAACAAAACCAAAATCCAGAGGCAACTCTCAGAAAGTTGGCAACCCGCGCAGATACTAAACTGCGCGCTCGCAAGCGCTGGCTGGCAGTCGCGAAACCAACATGGCAACGAGGTGATACAAGTCTGCTCGCAACCTCCCAGAACGGGCTCGAAGAATATCCGCGTCGCATCGCCGGGGAAACCGAAATGCGATCGGTCGGAACTTGGGTTCAACTATCGGCATGGCTCGCGTTTCGGAGTTTAGGCGGTCGGCGGGATTACTCCTTCTTCTTTGCTTCTCAACTTGGACAAACGCACTTGGTGAGTATCGGGGAGCCCGTCCCGTCCCGTTAAACTTTCTCGCTTTTTCTTTTCTTTAACCTCGGCTGCGTGGGCAGCTGACCTCCGTGCCGGCGGCGCGTCGGCGCCAGTTCCACGAGTCATCAGCCTTGAATTTTGGACAGAAAATGTATTGGCGATCTTGATCGCATGTCATTCGTCCCTTATACAAATTATGAAGTTCGCCAAGGGGAGAACACGGCGCGTCAGCTCTCGCCTGTCAGCTGCGCGCGGGGTGCTCCTTTATTTACGGATGGCCAGAGGTTGGGTCGCACGCGTCGACACGTGACGGGCGCGCTCGCGTTATCAAATTTCGTTTTATTGCAAACTTGTTTTCTGATCAGATAAGCTTTATTCATCGCCTGGGCACTGCGGTGACTTACTTCGTTGGCCTTGCCGTGATGCGCACCGTGCGGCTTGACAGTCTGCCGTACTGAATGTGCATGAACTTTTCGAAAACAACCTATAAAGAGAATCGTAAGGACTGTGGAATATACATATAGCTAGAGATATATTTTCGTAGCTTGTCACCCCAAAAGTCGTAAATGTTCGTGCTGTCAGCCAACACGGGTGGAGCTACAAGACTCAAGCATTTGTGGCTGAGAACTTCGTTACTTTTTTTGTTTTATGCTACGAGTGGAAGTTTAAGGGGGAGGGGTGCGTGTTTGGCGAATTCCATCTGTCGCACTTCACTGCCCGAGCCGTGTCAGTGTTCCCAACCAGAAGTTTATGTCATAGTGAAGGCGCTGAACTTTGATAAGGGAATTGCAAACGCTGAACTGTGAACTCGATCGCCTGTGTAGATTGACGGGTGAGGTGATCCTCTGCCGTCGTCACAAGATACTTCTTGTTCGATTTCGCATCTTGATTTCTCTTTTGGCCGTAAACTGAAGGTTTAAAAAGAAAAACAAACTATTGCATCGCTGGAAGAGTGGAGGCGATGTCTATAACAAACGTTTTGTTTCATTTTCGGTGTCGTCTTCGATCTTGGCGCACATGCGGCTCTCGGGACCCTTGTGTGCTGCTTTACTGTCACCCTAGCAACCGTTGTGCCATCAACAAGTAAAGCCAATATTGAGTCTTGCTGTTTTCAGAGATGGAGGAAACGTACCGTGAACGACGTGTCGCCGCGATTGGAGCTCGGTTGTTGCTTGATTTCCTCACCCCGGCTATTATTTGTTGCTCTTTTTCCTCCCCGCTTCAATGCCAGGCAGGGATCTTAAATTTCTGCCAGGGTGTGAGTACTTACACCTTGACTTTCCTAGGGCCCGCGCTTTCTGTTGTATGGTATCGTATTTATATATTATAAAAAATTGGATGGGATAGACTATGGAGTGGAAGAGGCGGGCGCTTGCTCTCTATTTTATAAAGATTATCATAGCGCTTAACGTGTTTGAAACAACGGACGTTGTGCCTGTTCGTCTTGAAGCCAGCTTCAGAGCTGCTGCCCATTAACTTTTTGTGTAACCTTGTTCGGTAGTGCATTTTCGTGAAAGCTTGCTGTCGAAGTAGTTTGCGAGTTGTTTTTCGGGGAATGTATGATAAGGGTGTAGGGGTGGCGAGGCTTGTCAAGCGGTCGTAACGACTGCTTTTATCTTGCCGCCCTCAGTTCTTTTTTGTAAAGAAAACTGGAAATAAACTGATTGATTGATGGAATAAGAAGAAAACAAAGACAAAAGAACTGGGAAAAGATAGCCTGTGTACGCAGTCAAGTTTCATTTATGTTTTTCTTTTGTCGACCATGGAGGGCTCTGCCCTGCTGCGGTGGTGCAGTGGTGCTCGACTAGTGTGCCGGAGTACCCGGGTTCAATCCCGACCACCGGCGGCTTTCGATGGAGGCGAAACGAAGTGGCGTCCTTGTGCATTGCAATGTCAGTGCGCGTTAAAGAACCCCAGGGTGGTCTAAATTTCCGGAATCCTCCACTACGGCGTCACCAAACCATCTGTTAACCGCATCTGTTAGTCGGGAGATACTGATTGCTAAACTATTTCATGGGCAGAATTCACTTGTGATGCGTTTTTCATTGTATCCACTAAAAAAACGTGTGTCATGTATGTCGTTCTTTTGTCGTCCATGCTTTCTCACCTTTGTTCAATTACCTGGACCTGGGAAAAAAGAAAAGTAACACGCTCACGAACACCCTTTTTTTTTTTTCGTCCTTATAGTCAGTCGTCCACGATACTAACCACTTTTCAAGCCTTGTTGGGTTGCGCTGTCAGATGTGCCAAACTCAACGCATTCCGCTCCTGAGTGAAAGAAGCTTCGAACGCCGGCCGCATTTCTCTGGAACTAAATGCAATAACTTCGGATTACATTTAAGTGCACTTTGAAGAACCGCCGGTGATCGACATTATCGTGGCGGCTCCCGTGCTTGATAGCTGGCAGTGTTTGTGCTGGCGGTTGAAAATAAATGAATGAATACACAATGGCCAAGTATTTGCGCTCTGATGCGTTGCACGCTAAAGTCGGCAAAAGCTATCGCTGTGCTGCGGCTGATTTTTTTGCTAATGATGAGGCATCGAGGCACCCTATAATGATGTCGATTGCAGCGTTGTAACACAGCCTAGCAAGAGCAGCAAGCAGTTTATGGCGCACATCTAGTGCCTGTAGTAAAGACCACAGTGGGTAAATACACTAGGAAAGTGCTTTACCACGCCATCTGTCCCAGCTCTGAAGGGGGATGCGCGCTATGTCGAAGTCATTATGCAAAGAAAAAAAGGTCGTCAAGGAACGCTTCAAACAAGCGCTTTTTTTTTCTTCTTTATCTGCACATTCGGACAGTTTTAGCTCCGCCTTCTTGGCAATCTACTTCTTGCTGGTGCTGGTCACATGACCGGATGTTGACGCTCTGCGAGCTGTGAACCAGCCGGAGCTCCGTCATAACAGCTTTAGCTCTGAAATAAGCAAATCAATCAGTCAGTCGCGGGAGCCTGAGAGGCGTTTGATTCTTATCTGGGTGGTAGCCACAGAGCGTTTGGCCATCAAAGATCGCGGCGTGAACAAAAAGCATGTATAACAAATTGTTCCCGTTATTCGACGATCAAGGTTCCGGAACTATTTTGCGGTTTCCGGCGCAATAAAGTTTTATTGTGCGGGCGGTATGTAATTACTTCCGCCAGAATCCACGCGCTTCAGCTCAGCGATGGACGGATTTGCGAATGGTTGGATCGTATGCGCAAAGAAACAGAAAAAAAAAAAAGACTTGGTAAAAGGAATCAAATGAGCGTATTTGTGGCATGTGTATGAAGGGAAAGGAATAGAAAAGTGAATAGAAAAATAGGTGCTTTCAGGAATGCAGGATCAGAAAGAAATCTTACACCCCAGTTTAACGCATACGCTCCTGTCTAGGTGTGAGCGTTCTGACTGGTATGCAGAATGAGAATTCCTCGCTCGTCTAGAACTCATGATCGAAAGCATCCGCCGACGTATTGCACGTGCAGGCGCGGAGTATAAAAAAAAAAGAAGAAAAAAGGACAGCTTTTCGATGGAGGCGAAAAGCAAGGCGCCCGTGTGCTGTGTGATGAAGTGCACGTTAAAGAACCCCAGGTGGTCGAAATTTCCGGAGTCCTCCACTACGGCGTCTCTCATAGCCTGAGTTGCTTTGGGACGTTAAACCCCAGAAACAAACCAACCATAATCAACAAAACCAACAAAAAAAATTTAAGTCAGCAGGGCCGCAGACGTCCGCAACCAGTGCCTGCAAAATGCTTGCGAGAACTGCTTGACCGCGTTATGTTAAGAACTTGTTATGAGTCGCGCGGCTTAGAAAGACCTTCGTATGCTGTGTTGGCGCTGACGTTAAGACGTCATTTCAGCTCTTTTTTTTTTTTTTTCACTCTCTCTTTTAATCTCGTTAGGTTACGCAATTTGCGATGCAGACGTGCGTTTCTAAGCTGTGCTTCTGGCACGAGACGGGCTGAGGAATATATATATATATATATATATATATATATATATATATATATATATATATATATATATATATATATATATATATATATATATATACCTGGACGTGAACGAATATAAGGAAATGAGTGGCCCGTTATGAGGTGTGTACGAAGACAGCCAAAATCCATTCAAGGAAAGTAAAGACATTTCTGCTTGGATTAGGTCGGCTGAAAGCACAAGACGTACCACATGGAGGAAAACGACGCTGCAATGGTAATTTATTTATGCCGAGCATCTCTTCTGTTTTCGCACGTTTTACCACAGAAGAATTTCCTAGTAATGGTATGTGTACTTGTCCAAGCTGAGGGTGAGGAAGAACAACACGCCTGCTCTTCTAGCGGGCCATCGATATATTAGGTGCTGTGCCTTTATAAAAACCCACCGCGGCTACTACTACTACTACTACTACTACTACTTGTAAACTATTTGTGCGGGTTCGTTAATTTGACGGCGAAGCGACGATGCACGTACTTCCCGTCGTCCGGGTTAAATTGTCTGAAATCGTGCATTTTTTCGCCTCGTACAAATATACTGAAAAGGAATACTTTTAGCGCGAAACAAGTAGGAAACGGACGAGGACAGAACACAAGACACGAAAGCGCGCTTTCGAACGTTTTATTCAAAAACAAACAAACAAAAAAAAAACGAATGTCGCTGATCTGAAATTCGCTTAATGCGAATGTCCGGTTTAATAGAACCAGCGCCAAATCGATTCCGCAAAAATCGAGAACGATCTGAGGTTACCTTTGAGTCTCTCGAAAGTCGACTGCATTCGATGTACGTTCTAAATTATTGCAGCATTCTTCCGGTGCCCGTATTTCAGGTAGAACCACATCTATGTAGCCGTATGTAGAGATTCCAACCATCAGCGTTTCGGCTTGCATGTGTCAGATAAGCAGACAGACGCTCGTTGTATCCTGACCAAGAATGACTCTCTTTAATGTTGTTGTTGTTGTGGCTGTAGGAAGAAGGAAAAGAAAATGCACGGGCCTGCTACTGGCTCTGTAGCCGAGCCACCTCCGCTACCTTGTGCAGACAGAAAAGAAAATATAGAAGAAAGAAAGAGAGAGGGAGAGAAAGACGCGCGCCGCAACAACAGCCGTCGTCCGCCACCAGCGGTGGCGTGTGCAATGACGGCCTACAACAGATAAAAAATTCGGTGCCATGCTAGCCCCCGCCGCAAGCGGCGGTAACCCACCTGTGCCAGCCCCGTCAGGGGAGAGCAGGGTTCTAAGGCACGTACCATTAGCCATCATACATATATATACAGCCATAACGGTCACATGACTTCCGGGAGAGCTGGGTGAGGGAGAGGAAAGGCAAAGGACGGGCGCGCACAATGCTTCTCATGATGACGCCACAACATGAACGGTCGCTTCCCAGTGACGTCGGTATGTGGAAGCATACATACTCGTCGTTACCACTTGGTGTCCTGTGAAGCGCTCCCCGAAATGGTGCTATAGACAAGGCGTTATACCCGTCTAGGTGGCTGTTAAGATGCTCTCTCGGAGTATCCGGATTCGAACCCGACCGCGGCAACCGCGTTTCGATAGAGGCGAAACGCAAAAGCATCCGTGTTTTGTGCGATTTCAGTGCACGTTAAAGATTCCCCGGTCAAAATTATTCTGGAGCCCTATACACTACGGCCATCTCTTTCTTTCACTTTCACCTTCCTCCATTCCCTTACGGTCTGGTTCAGGTATCCACCGAGAAGTGTGACAGGTACTGCGCACTTCCTTTCCTACAGACCATTTTGCTCTTTTTTTTTTCTTGAGAAACAAGGCTTTATATACAGCCCGCATCGTTGTTCGCAGGATTTTTGGGCCACTGGGTAACGAACCCGCAACCTCCTGTTAAGCAGGGTAACAGCGCTCTGTCCGCTCCGCAGCTGTCGTTAGCCCTGAAACGTTTATTTTTTATTTTTCTGAGCATCTGCCTCCAACGTTGCCTCAAAAATTTCTCCGAAGTCCTCGTCGGAGTCAATGCCTGCCCACTCAGACCTATCGTCTAGCCTGTTTTGCTAATTCGTAAAAGGGACACGAGAACAAAAATAACGCTTCGAGGCAGCGGCCCGGGGCGACCACGTATAATTGGAGGGACCTTGATGTGAGTGATCAATGTGCCCGTTTTCGAGATCGCATTAAGGGCGGCTTCGACGACAGCGTGATGGAGGAGAGTATGGTGGCGACTGATGGTGAGATAAGCTTATTTGTATCTGAGAGTCTGGAGTCTGTTTTTTTCTTTCTTTCTTTCTTTCTTTCTTTCTTTCTTTCTTTCTTTCTTTCTTTCTTTCTTTCTTTCTTTCTTTCTTTCTTTCTTTCTTTCTTTCTTTCTTTCTTTCTTTCTTTCTTTCTTTCTTTGCTTTCTTTCTTTCTTTCTTTCTTTCTTTCTTTCTTAGACGACTTCTCAGCGCATGTGCGCCTGTCCTTGATTTCCATTGGCTGAAGACAAGCTGCCGACGACGTGCGCACGCGCAGTTCATGTCTCGCGACTTCGCTGTCGCATTTTGGTTTTGTTCCACACGAGGTGAACTGAATCAAAAGGTGAATACGTTTTTGTATGTCATTGTCTAATGACTAAAATAAAGAATTTTCAATTGGTTATGCCCCCCTCCCCCGCCTCAAATATGTTTCGCAAAGTACAGAAAAACTTTGGACAGCGCGCATATTCGTATATTCGTTTTAGTAGACCATTTTGACCAACTTTGGTTATCGATAAAATGAAATTACATAAGAATATGTTTTTAAACTAAGTATGGTGTAGGTTTTGCGGCTTGTTATTTCTAGCTGTTTCAAAAGTTGTTTCTTTTTGTATCAAATTAGGACCGAGGAACGTTTTGTTATCTGATATGCAGGTCTCTTTTTTTCTATGTACAAATGAGCGTGCCAGAGCTGCCATAATTCTACATTGTGTTATACGCATAAAATCTGTTAGACTGCTTTTAACTAAATAATTCATTAATTAAGGGATAAGGATACATAGACGCACAAGCAAATAAAGAACCTGACTGTATATGCACTTTCGGAAGCTTTGAAGACGTGTTGCATTTATGCTGACTCTGTTAATTCTTACAGCCCCGTCTAAAGAAACCTTTGCGCACGGCTCAGCACAACATGCGACAAGGAGGAGGCAAAGGGGCGTATTTAGGCAAACCTTGGGGAGTTTAATGATAGGGGAGGAAAACTAGGCTTTGAATGGGTAGAAATAACCGTACGGAGTTTAGATGATTGGTGGCTAAAATAAAGGCAACAGAAAACTATCCATGACTCCGCCACTTGATTTAATGGGTTCGGCCTTCATCCATTCTTCCTTCCTTCTTCGACGCGCAACGCTAGATCCCAGCTTCGTAGGCTGGGTCCAGAGAAGACACCAGGATAACTCTATACGAGCAAGAGCAACGCGTACAGCGCGCGGGCACTGTATTCCACTTCGACTTCGCAAAAACCCAAACATATAGCGCTTCGCGACGAGTATCAGGCCTACCGCTGGCACGGAAAAAAGCAATGACGTTCACATCTATGGATACGGCGTAAATATCATCATCATCATCATCGGCCTGATTATACCCACTGCAGGGCGAAGGCCTCTCCCATATTTCTCCAATTAACCTGTGCTAGCTGCATCCACTTGACCCCTGCGAACTTCTTAATCTCATCCGCCCACCTAACTTTCTGCCGCCCCCTGCTACGCTTTCCTTCTCTTGGAATGCAGTTTGTTACCCTCAGCGACCATCGGTTATTCTTCGCATTACATGTCCTGCCCATGTCCATTTCTTCCTCTTAATTTCTACTAGAATGTCGGTAACGTGAGTTATTTCTCTGACCCACTCTGCACGCTTTCTATCTCTTAATGTTACCCCTACCATTTTTCGTTCCATAGCCCTCTGGGTTGTCCTCAACTTAAGTAGAACTCTCTTGGTTAGCCTCCACGTTTCAGCCCCATAGGTGAGTACAGGCAAAATGCAACTGTTGTATAGTTTCCTCTTGAGCGATACCGGTAAGCTGCTAGTCATAATCTGCGAGTGCTTGCCAAATGCACTAAATATATTGCATGTCGATTTAACGAAGTTAGCCATATGCGATGTGTGTGCGAAAGCACGAAAATTTCATTTTGTTTTCGGGCCGGGACTATCATTGCGGAAAATGAGGAATAGCCGTGGGTTTGAATCCATTGCGCACGTGTGGAAGTTGACGAAGACGGCTATTGGGATGCTCAGCGCGAGAGTTGTGAAACATGCAGGTTGGTTCTGCTCTTACGGCCTTTTCATTTTTTTTTTTTTTTTTTTTTCTGGGGAGGTTTAAGGTCGAGTATTCCCAGATGCCTCGCGGTTTTCCGATTTAGGCCGCAAAGTAGTGCTTTTGGACTGAAATGTACACACACATTTGCAAATACAGGTTCCATCTAAGCGGGCTCGGAAAGGAGGAGTGTCGTAATAGTCAATGAAGTTGTAAATTTCGCGGCATTCAAAACGAGCAGTAAATGACAGCGTGCGCATTCCACGATGTGCAACTTTGGCATGCGTGTAAGTTGTCCATGTCACTAACACATCTTGCGAATAGCAACGTAGTACGCACAGCCGGGTCCGAATGCAGGACACTAAAGGTAAGGAATGTATACGTAACCTGCGTTGTCAAGTTAGTCTAATGCACTCTTGGAGCCCTAAAATGAAAAATTTCTAATGAACCAGTTTTCGACGATTTTTTTTTTCTTCAATCAGTCCATTCTCCTCGAATTTAGAATTTGTTGTTTGTTTACCTTGCTTTAATCTTCGTTTGAATAATGAAACTCGCGGAATGGAATCCTGACCGCATTTTGGTGGAGGCGCAATGCAAAAGACGCTCGTGTGCTGTGCGATGTCAATGCACGTTAAGGAACCTCGGGATTTAATCCGGAGTGCACCACTACTGTGCTCCCACAGCCCGTGTGCACCACGGACCATATTATACATACCAAGAAAAAAATTTTGTCCGCATTTAAAACATGCTTTGCTCACAGGTAAATGTGGCGTGCCGAGCCTTGCGCTATAAGATCTCATATCGGCCTTGCCTGTGACTACCACGGCGTCAAAGGGATCCAACATGTTATTGTCGCTTCTGAACGTTGATGTTGTTGAAGCGTTGCTTGTATTTTGTGTGGTCCCAAAGTGACGCAAGGGCTGGACAGGACGCTGTTTTCATGAATTTTGTATAAATTTAAGCTACGGGGTTTTGCATTATCATCGCACGTCACACACGTTTTTATCTCTCCTCCATATTTCGAAATATGGTCTCTACGATCCGGCCGCGTGGTATACAGAAGAATGTGTGGACAAAGTTTAAAATCTATCAGACAGGTTTTTAATCGTCTGATCAAACGTTTTTCTTTCTTTTTTTTTTGTTTTGTTAAGTTTGCACTATACACATCGACTGAACTTCAGCAGTTTGATACAAAGTTTTGTGTAGAAACAGAATGCACAACTATAAAAGCTCTGTTTGGCTTCTTTTTGGAGGTGGCGAATAATGTCGCATTGGGTAAAACTTGAAAGCCTTTGCAAAATCTAAACCTTTGAAAGAAAACAAAAAAAAAAAAAAACAATCAGGTGCATATTTTTACTATATTTTAATTTCATCATAACAACACTATCATCATCATCAGCCTGACTATACCCACTGCAGGGCGAAGGCCTCTCCCATATTTCTCCAATTAACCCGGTTTTGTGCTAGCTGAAAACTTAAGGGCGCTAAAAAACCATTCAACGGCATATAAAAACATGGTGTAGTCCGAAGTTTAGGGGAATTCGCCGAGGTAGAATAGCATTTGTAATGAGGAAGTGATTAGCCTACTTATTGGAATCCACACAATCACAACCGCACGGTTACAAGGGAAATCTATACACCGCTCTAAAACCTCGCACTAAGTAAAATTAGTCGTGGTCTGGGGTTCGCCCCTGTCCGAAAAGGAAAACTGTACCTTTCCCTTGTAGCCATAAAGCACACCCATACGGCTACTAGGGAAAGGTATACAGTTTTCTTTTTTACTCCACCTTGGGGGGATTCCTCTAAACTTATAGGACTAGCACATTTCCCGCTTCGAGTTATTGATCAATTCGCCCTGTCTGCTAGCCTCCCTGGATAGTTCAATTGCTATCCAGCGACTGCCCGTATGGGTGCGCTTGGGCAAATGTCAGCGGGTAATCAATCCGTTATTACAAAAGTATTAAGTAAATTGAAGTGGACTGCGGGCCGCCTTTTGGGTGATGTTATGTAGAACCATCTAGTTGGCGCCTTGTAGAACCGAATCGCGCCAGCGTCGCCTCCAGAGGACGCCGCATCTCGTGATTAGGGCAGTGTGAATAGTATTCTTTGGAAATCAACTCAAATGCAAATAGGGCAGTTTCACTACCGAATCGAATACAACCAGTGTAACTAAAGCGCCGAGTCGAACGCGATTCAAATAGCGATTTTGAGCCGGACAAGCAGCGCATATGCGAAGCATGACGTAGCGTTTTTGCGAACAGGATAGCCTGTGTGAAAGTTAGTCAGGCGTATGTCGAAGCATGCGCACTGAGAGCTGCGCTCTCGTCATGGTATGACTCCTGTCGTGCGATTGTCAAAGAAAATGATGCCTGCCTTCCCTATAGCTCTCGCATTTCCTCGAACGCGATGCAGGGTGCTCGCCTACGTTTGCTGTTACGTTTAACTGATGCTGTGCTCGCCGATCAAATTTTTAGAAAGAGGGAGAGAGAGAGAGAGAGAGAGAGAGAGAGAGAGAGAGAGAGAGAGAGAGAGAGAGAGAGAGAGAGAGAGAGAGAGAGAGAGAGAGAGAGAGAGAGAGAGAGAGAGAGAGAGAGAGAGAGAGAGAGAGAGAGAGAGACTTTATTTTGCACAGGCGTCGGGAATTAGGGCAGGTCGGTCCTGTGGGGCCGCCAGGTGGGTAGTCGTCTTGGGCCCACGAAATAACTTTTGAAGCGTGGGTGCTTGCAAGAAATTTAACAGCTAATCTGGTAGCTCTCTTAAAAATTTTTTACTTCAAGAACGTACGCAAAGCTGCATAACATCAAGTTAGTGCTGCATATAATCCATTTCTATAGTGCTTGTACGAATGTGGGACCGGCATATCTTGTACATTGTTTACGAGTTACTGCGAAGTTCATTGTTAGAGTTAACCGGATGCACTACGCGTTTATGTTCCGTGACTATATTACCGAACCTGTAGACTTTTTCAATTTACCCGCCTGGACACCGCCATGTTTCTTCAGCTTTCTGATCGGCGGATTTCAAAGATGCATTTGTTTCTGCAGAAGCATTGCACAGTTCAAAGCGCGCGCGCGCTCAATCAAGCTGTGAACAGTGAAAAGGTCTGTATCCTGAAATCGTTTTACGCAGTTTGCATTATGTCGTTCAGGAGACTTGGCGCCACATTCATATTCGTCACGCACACATTTTGCTCATAACGTCGTGTTTTCTTTTAACCCTCACCTCCCTTTTGGAGAAGAAGAAGAACAACAACAACAACAAACCTTCAGTTGCTGACGGAAAATAATATGCGAAGTCTTTGTGAACAAAACCAGTCATTCTGCGGCGTTGGAGATCGTGCACGTTTAAATTACTCGCTTGTTTCGGGTGTTTTCAGTTATAAGAGCGGGATTGTTCGCGCTCGCTATACAAAGCTTTTAAAGCTCCGAGAATATATTATCCATGTTTCAAGAGGAACTTATTGTTTGGCGCATTATGGCCTTTACTGTTAATTTCCTGTCGAACCCACCGTAACAATTGTTTCACTTTTATTCAAGTGAGTAAAATGCGAGAATGGTAATTACCAAGGGAAAATGCGGGACGGAATAGCGAAAAACAAATACGAACCGTGTATCAGAAGTTGTATATATATATATATATATATATATATATAGTTAGCGAACGTGTCTTGAGTGATAAGAGATGGTATATTTATTGAGTGCTGATTATAGAAAAGGAAGGGTGAGGAACCATTAGCGGAACCATTGGGTTCCGCTAAACTTTGTGTTCGATGACGGCGGATAGGGCTTGCCAAGCATACAATACAATACTACAATATACAATACAACACAATACAATACAATACAATACAATACAATGTGTATACAATATATACTAAAACATCCGGAGACGGAGGCGAGTACGTGTCAGACCTGGCTGGTGTTGCCTGCGTGCTTCGGGTCGTGTGTGTGCAAAACGAGGGCGGATCAGAGAAGAGTCGTGGTGTAAAATATTCACGGAGGGCAACTCGCGTCCCTAAATACCCACGGCTTTGGATAACTCAATTTACCCGCCTCTTAAGAGCGTCCGATGCCTGGTCGTGTTTGTGGCTGCGGCTTTTTTAACGACACGGGCCGGGTGTAACACTCATTGGGTTCTCCGGTGGTGTCGTTTCATTGTTGTGCGGTGATTGTACTATAGCGCTTCTAAGCTGCGGCCAGGTCCCTGGTCATTCATTGCAAGTGACAGGGGATCGTTAAACGATGTATCGTGGCTAGCTATAGTAATTGAAGAAGGACAGAGCAATTCAGCCTTTGCATTTTGCTCTGTTCCTGGTAAGTGTCATGGGACAGGATTTGCGGCAGCTGTGCTTGTTGTACGGATCCGTTCTTTTCCGAGGCACAGGAGAGACGTATGCCAGTCGTCGTGGTGTATATGTCCTTGCCTCTCGTCCACTCATATTCATAATGTACCAACTGGTCCAGATTTCCACCTTTCTCCACAGTCTCACATATTGTGACAGTGATTGTGACTATCGTCCTTGTGTGTAGCCTAGTATATAAAGGGGCAGAGACGCCACAATTTTCGACACTTCTTCGGAATAGTGCGCAAGATTACATTCGCTTACTCCGGCTAAGTAATTATGGTTGATTTTTTTTTTCTTGTGCAGTTTTGCTTTCAGCCCCTGAGCGACAGCTGTGACATATAAACGCGCCTTGTTCTTGTGAGTGATGAAAACTGAGATATAATCGTTGCTTGTTCATTTTTTTTTTAATGATTTTATACGCTGTAGTGTACGGATCGATTTGTGAGGACCGCAATACAGCACGCCATTGCGGCATACAGCAGTAAGCGTGGCCTGCTTCGGATAGTGGGGGAGAGGTCGACTCACAACGCGCAGGTCTGTGTGTATGGGGCGAAGCGAGAAGAGGGAAGAACGTCCATTCCTCCTAATTCCCTAATTCCCCAAACAGCCGCCAGAAGCCGTCTCTTCCTTTCAAATAAAACGTACTCAATTTTTTGGCAAGCCTACGCACGCATTCATGCGCATTAAAAAGAAGAAAGCGATAAATACTGCAGTTTTTGTACGCTTCACATGACCTCATCGCGTCTATGACGTCACAGCAGTCTATTATACAAATACAAATATAAATAATTTTATTTAGCATCAACACTGATTATACAGTACTCGTGATGCTGCAGGGTGCTAGCAAAAAGCCTGCGATGGCTTGACAAAGGCTAGCACCCCGCTTACAGTGCAATACAGCAGCGGACAAAACTCAACAAAAAAAGAAAAAGCCATTATAAACATAACGATGGCTTTATGTATTACAAAGTACATTTAGAGGATAGGACTAATATTGGATGGTACAGAACTGCATGTATTAACAATATTTTGATTTGAGGACATATACTGTTGTATAGATTAGCTGGACTTGTTAACAGAGGAATTAAGAGCTTGTGGTGATATTCCGCGTCATCAGGCATGCTTGATACATAGACTTCGTTTAAACGTGGCTTTCACGCGCAAGTACTTACATTTAATTGGACAGATGGACTCACCGGAATGTTCAACTTGTGGCATCCCAGAGACTGTGGACCATGTATTATTGGTGTGCCCAGAGTATGCGAACGAAAGAAATGTGCTAGCTGCTTCCTTGAAGCGTTTAGACAAGAGGCCTCTGTCGGAGGTACTGCTGCTGGGCGCTTGGCAAGACAAGGGGAAGGGCGTCCAGGCAGTGCGTGCTCTTTGCCGTTATTTGAGCGCCAGCGGACTTGATTCGCGCTTGTAAAGCAAGCTGCTGTGTCTGTATATATATTTCATATGCCTTCTCCCACATCGTCACCCATCATGACCTTCTTTCTTCTCTCCTTCCCCTTCCCCAGTGCAGAGTAGCAGGCCAGATTTGAATTATTCGGGCCAACCTCTCTGCCTTTTCCTTTCAATAAATCCATCTATCTATCTAAGAGCTTGTGGTAGCATGTACATCAACATTGGCACTGGAAACCGAAACCGAATGCATGGGAGAAAAAAAATGCAGCTTTAACCGCGTGAACAGTCGTGCTCGGTAATGTGCGGCGCACCATTTCGTAGGCGGAATGCACAATGAAAATTTGGCGTCGCTCCTGCTTTCGGGCCAAAAATTGCAGTTTTCTTTTTTAAATATTCAAGTGTAGCCAGGAGGCGATATCAGAAGGTGGGGGCTGTGTTCATGAGGGAACAGAATTACGCATCCGTGTTAACGAATCCAGACTTTTGCCTCATTTTTCCCTCCTCCGTTTTTCATTCTCGCGCAGTGAAAACCAATGGAAGCGAGGCCGCCCAACAGGCCGCGGCCAGTGGCGGTTCTCAAGCGTCGTCTTCCTCGTCGGCCCTAAGGGGCGGATCCCTCGTGGTCGGCCTAAGCCGCGCCAGCGAGAGCTACGCCGAGATCGCCTGGCGCCTCGAGCTGCCGCCCCTTCCGCACAACAAGAACGGTGCCAAGGACGAGGAAGAGGAAGACCACGACCTGGCGTCTCGGCTTTCGGCCTGCGAGCTGGCCTACGGTCCGATAGAGGACCCGTACCAGGTGGAAGTCATGTCCAACTTCATGCCCCGTGGCCCCACCTTCGTCGTGGGGGGCCTCAAACAGAACACGACGTACCACTTCCACATGGTCTGTTACTGCTGTCTCCTGCCGCCTGCCGCGGCGTCTCCCTCATCCTCCTCTTCTGACTCCGGTGGGAATAATGGC
Organism: Amblyomma maculatum; assembly: GCF_055883805.1. Lineage (NCBI taxonomy): Eukaryota > Metazoa > Arthropoda > Arachnida > Ixodida > Ixodidae > Amblyomma > Amblyomma maculatum. The sequence continues at coordinate 114,283,922 of NC_139351.1, read as the reverse complement.
ACTGCGGGCACGGAGTCCAAGCTGACCTCGAACGTGCTCAAGTTCACAACAGGTCAGTAATAGTGGTGGTAGTTGGAGTTGAGGGACGTAGATGGCACAGCGCCAACTCCAAGGGAGACACTTATTCACCAAACTCAAGGATATCGGCTTTTACTCGGGCACTTCCAATCCTGCTTGAACCTATATTCTTGTAAGTGACGACTAAGTGGACGTGCACACTTCTGTCCACGTAGATTGGCTAGAGACCCCTTTTGCTTGACGACAGCTGGCCTGTCCTTCCTGTTACGTCACCTCCGCAGAAACTTGGCGGTGCATCAGTAATTGTAGTGCAAAAACGCCTCTGTTTTGCCTCCATCGAAACGTAGCCGCCGACGGTCGGGATCGAACCCGGGTACTCCGGCACAGTAGTCGGGCATCTCCGTTTAGGTTAGGGTCTGGAGGGAGAACACGAAATCGTGGACACCAAAACTTAAGTTGGTCAAGGTCTTTTGAAGGGCAAATTCACTGTCACATGAATACCTGCTATACCTAGGCAGTGAAGGTTTCGCTTCCATTGTTTATTGGTTAATAAGAAAGAAAGGACGCAGTATCTGTCAAGGTCACTTGAAGGCGAAAACCGGCGCCACGCTGAAGGCATGAACTACTTGCCGTATAGTGAAGCTTTCACTTCAAAAATTTGTAGTAACGCCAACCTATGCGCAGCCACTTGCGTCTACACATAAATAACTTTTCAGTATTCTCATGTCTTCACACTTAAAGAAAAATCCATGAAGAAAATAAAGATAATGATTTTAATTAGAAAGTGCAGACAAAGGAAAAAGTGTTGGTTTGGTGTATTTAAGAGTGGCCCATCTGATATAGTGGACGCGATGCGTTCACCAACTCGCCCAGTTTTCGGTTCTGCAGGTAGTTGCAGTAGCTGTGGCGGGTGTCTTATTTCCGCTGCGTACCGATAAAGCTTCAGTTGAAGGCGGCCAAGAACGTGCGCACGAAATTCATAGTCGGTTGGCTTAGTGCGGTTTAACATTCCAAGTGTCTCAGGCTATGAGAGACTCAGTAGTGTAGGGCTCCGGATAGTTTCGATCGTCCGCATCGCACAGTACGCGGGAACCTTGCGTTTCTCCTTTATTGAAACGCGGTCGGGATCGAATCCAGCGCACTAGTCGATCTCCCTAACCACTGAGCCATAATGGCGGGACGCGCATAAAGGTGAATTCATACATCCGCTTGATGTTTTCATTGAAGGTTTAGAACTGTCTTAATCTGGCTCCACATTGGTTTCAAGTATAAATGGAATTAAGCAGACATTTCTAAAAAAAATGTCCATTTGTAACTGGAACTTTCGCGGAACCTGATCAAGAATGTCCTCATTTCAGTACCCCGCTTGTCTCCCTACTTGAACCTGCACCTTCGTTACAGATATGCCTTGACCTAGGATCTCATAACCAAGGGTTCGACAGAATCCTGTTCGACGATTGGGGAAGCGTAGCTGTCTAAGAAAACATGCACTCGCCAAAGAATGAAAAGGAAAAGAAAACGCTTGTTGAAAAATGTTGAACACTAAAAAAATAATGAAATAATTCGACAGATGTTTAACCCAGTTAAAACTAAGTAACTAAAACGAAAACGGATGTTTCGCTCGACCCGCCTTTCTCCGTCTCTACGCAGCGGCCTCTCTGCGAGCTACGTCCACTAGGTGGTCGGATTCAGCCTGTCGTTTTCTCCACTTCTCAGTCGCAGGCAATCCACGAGGCGTTTCGCCGGGATCATCCGGGATGGCTGCTGCCGTTAAATTGTCGAGAGCTGTTGCAGTGCGTGAGCACCGGCTGAGAGGCAGCGGGGGCTATCTAGACAGCGAGCGCGCTGCTCCGGCGTAGCTGCAGTTGAGTGACGCTATGACTGTCACGTGACTGGGCAGAGGCGAGCGCTTGGTCCGGTAGCGGCGACTTCAAAGCTGTCACGTGGTTTCTCCTCGGTTCAATGTCAACGTTGCGCACGCGAAGGAGTAGCTACGGAGGGGAGTAGTAAAAGCTTTCGATTTTAAAATGTCATGGTTTGGACATGACATTTCGGAACCCCTAATATTGCAATTCTTTGGCGGGTGTCTGTTTCCTTCAACCACTAACCTAAGATCCTAGAGTTAGTGCAATTCTTTGGCGGGTGTCTGTTTCCTTCAACCACTAACCTAAGATCCAAGAGTTAGTTGTAGCAAGCTTTACCTAGTTGATCACCTCCTCCTGCCTACTTTTGCTTTGTGCTTTCTCAGGTGTCAACGTTGGCGACCACCACTCTGCCACGTACCAGCGCCCCTGGTCCACACAGCAGCAGCAGGACCAGTCGTCGGACTCTCGCAGCAGCAGCGGCAGCGAGTGGCGCCAGCGGGACCCGTACCAGGGCTCGTACCATTCGGTGTACAAGCAGACCATCCTGCGCGACGAAGACAGCAGCAGCCGCGCCGTGCCTTCTTTCAATGTGCTGCTGGGCGCGCTCACCGGCATTGTCGGCTTCCTCATCATAAACGTCACCGTGGTGATCGCCGTCCGGCGCTGCTCGCACAGGCGCATGCGCAGACGGAGGATACTCGTGCTCGAGTGAGTAGCGGCTCCCTTCTGCTCCTCCCCTGGCAGAGTGAACTAGAATGTACGTCTGCGGTGGCTGTTAAGGCAGCAGCATGTTTATTGCAGACCTGAAGCCCTGGTCGCACACTGTAGCGAACCACTCATACCGGTTTCCATTGGGCGAACAGGAGCACTTTCAGCTGCACTAAAGGTGCTCTCGCGAATTTCGGCACCTACCAGTGGTCGAACAGGAGCAGTAGCGTTGTGTTCTATTGGCAGGGGAGGAGTGCTTTTGGGGTCCCTAGAGCAGCCGAGAGCAGTCCTCGGTGCTCGGTCGCCAGCGGCGGAGCACCGAAAGCTAGAATTCTAGCTCACTTTAGCGGTGGCGTTCGGCCAGCGGATACGGGCAACGCGACCGCGGAAAAAGTTTGATCACATGACGTCTGACGTCACGCACTCCCCCTCCCTCTCCGAGCAGCGTGAATGTTCTGTTGGTGAGACGAGAATGCGCGTGCTCTCGTGCGCTGCTCTGGCTGCTCGTTGCTCTTGCTCCTGTTCGCCCAATGGAAACGGGTATCAGCGATGACGATGGGCATCTACAAGAGAGAGCGGGATGAAGATGAAGCTGCACGTTCATCCCGTGTGAACGATGAAGCGCCATACAGTGCTCGCACTATTTCGCCCGCGCAGTTGAAGCGGCCAGCCTGGCCGCAATTAGTCCGCAGCATTGCGCCGAATAAAAGGCTTCATGCGTGAAACGTGGACAACTTCAGTGCCACGGTAGCGACTGTCCGGGGGAGGGTAAACAGGAGAGACGCGATAGTTGACCGGGAAGGTTTTTACAAGAACTGAGTAAGGACCAATGTAACGACGCTGGAACTCGTCACAAAGGCCAGGAGTGCGCAATGGTGTCCAAAGTAACACCTCGTCCCCGGAACAGAACGAAACTTGGTGGTGGGTCGCATCATAGCGGCACTTGGGGCCTTCCTGGCTGGCTTCAGTGTTAAAGCGAGCAAGTCGGCGAGATTTGGCCACTCGGGAAATAACTGGTCAGGAAGAGATGATGAGGAACTGGCATGTGCAGAAAGGAAAGAGGCATCAAGAAGATTAGCGCGAGAACGGCCGTAAACAAGGAAAAACGGAGTGTAACCTGTGGTCTGCTGTACAGCCGTATTGCATACGAACGTAACAAAAGGAAGTATTACGTCCCAGTTTCGGTGGCCGGTAGGCACAGACCAGTTTTGGTGGCCTCTGCACTGGACCACTGCGCTTCTTTCGCGCTAGTTGTGCCTCGGATGTCGTCGGCTTCGTCAACTTCCATCAATGCGGAAATCGGTATAAAATCCTGGAGCACGCGGGCAGAGTTTAGTACATGGCACAAAAAGAAAGAAAAAAAAAAGGAAGAAAGGCTCACGGCGCGTTCGACGAGCATGCAGACAATCACACGGGGTTATGCGGTGTAGAGAGAGAGGGAGAGCTCTTTAATGAAATAAGGACTTTAGCCGGCATGAATATTCGTTGAAGAATCAAGAACTTCGTTATCACTGGTGTGAGAGAACAGTTCGTTACGATATGATACGAGATAATTAGAATCGACAAACGGACACCATACAGCAAGGAACACGCGAACATATTCGGTGCCTCGTGGGTCCGTTGCTGTGTGGCGTCCGTCTGACGATCCTAGTTCGCTTTTGTAAGATCTTAGCGGTTAGGCGTAGAACCCTCAAAGTATTGCTTTTTCTTTTTTTTTCCGCGGTTGGCGCGGAATTTCGCTTACGTCTCTTTTAAAGAAAATTCGCACTCATATCCCTGCGGCTGCTGACGACATCTGCCCACAGACAACAAGAATGAGGAAAATTGTGGCTTAGTGTGGCGCCAGCGCCATTGACCTTGCCAGCGCTGCGAAACGATAGTCGTTGGGCTCGAGGTAATGCTTTCGGTGCGTTGCGTTTACGGCTGCTGACGTTAGCTGGTGTAAAGCTCGGCTTGGCTACTTTTTCTACCTAGCCGTCACAACCGAGATCTTAACAAGGCCAGCGCACTCCAGCAGCCTATATCACGACTACGGATGATTGATTAATAGGAAGGGAAAGGCACGGTAACTGTCTCACTTGTTCTCTGCGGACACCTCAACCGCGCCGTAAGGGAAGAGAGGAAGGTGGGAGTGAAAATGAAAAGAGAGAAAGAGGATCCGTAGCGGAGGGCTACGGAGTAATTTCGACCACCTGGGGATCTTTAACGTGCGCTGACATCGCACAGCACACGGACGCCTCTTCGTTTCGCCTCCATAGAAACGCAGCCGCCGAGGTCGGGTTCGACTTCGGCGGCTGCGTTTCTGTGGAGGCGAAACGAAGAGGCGTACCAGCCCAGCGCCCGGCCTATATGCTTTCAAAACCAATATCCAGGCCTAGCAGAGCTAATCCACGGCCATTTTTTTTTTTTCGTGGTCAAGGGTGCGTCCCTTTCTGGCGTAGAGGAAAACCTGCGTTAGTGTGGGCGATAAAGGGCCAGCAAATGAATCTGCGAGCGCAAATCTTCTCGAGTCACGTGGAGTCCCCTCGCTACTTCACCCAAGCCCGTCAAAGCGAGTTGCGCACCAGCTATAGTCAGGCGCCGTAAACTGCTGTAAACGCAGAGAGAGTATTTCACACGATGACTATCGCCTCACGGCGCTGATGGCAGTCCGATTCAGTATAGAAGCCACGCTTTCCGTCATCCATATCAAGTGTGTGGGTGTCTGTAGGCTAAACTGAACGAATGAATGTACTTGTTGATTGTGAGTCACGTGTGCTAGGGTGCGCCCTCCCTACCGGTGGCGGCCAAGAGGGGAGCTTGAAGTTCCGAATTTCCTGGCGCTCGAAGCACAGTGTTCCCGGTTTCAACTGCCATCGGCTGTGACCAACGTGCTCAGCACACGACAGTTTTTGAATTGCTCCTTCGTTGATTTCCGCTCACTTAAAAAAAATAAATAAAAAAAAAATAAGACCCTAAGGTGACCTAATCACAGCTTACTACAGCATGCAGTGTGTAGCTTTCGGGTCGTCAAGTCAGTGGAACCCTCGCAACATTGGTAACTAGAATCGAGATTCTCCTAAACCTTGTAAGATGGCGATGTTGGACTGAAGTTATGCGGAACACGTAGCAGAGTTGTTTTCCTTTCCCCGTACAGAAAACGGATCTCAGGGTGTGGAGATAAAGAAAAAAAAAACAACAACAACAACAAAGAAATTCCGGCCATAGCACTCGGTGCCGTCCATTTGCCCCCTTGCCTTCTCTCCCATCGAGGAGGAGGGAGAGTGATGTGGTTATACTGACCTTGATTGTATAATTATGTACGGCGCATTCTGATTGGTCGCCGGTTGGGCATGGATAGTTTTCTCTTACGACATATTACGACCCAGGCTGAATTTATCCGGCAGAATGTCTTGTACAAACTGTCGCTGTAAAAGCGGCATGTTTAAAAAACGAAGGTGGGTGCGCTCCGTGGAATTCTAGGGCAATTGTGGCGTCGTGCCCCGAGGCGACGCCATTACCGAGCCTGTCGCATCCAGAAGCTGGTTGCGACAGCTTGCACTTATGATTAATTGCCCGCGGTCGCTGCTGGAGGACCATCAAGCGCTGCCTCTAGCAGATATATCACACTGGTCACGTGCACTTGCGGTGAGGAGTCTTGGAAAACACCACCGCCCCGAGGTTTTTAACGCGAACACGGTTCGGGGAAATCTTGTTTGGGACGCGCTGGTATGGGAAAAGGTGAGGCCGTGCATCACGGTTGTCCTGATGGAACAGTACGCGTGTCTCAAGATCTTCGCGAGCAGCGAGCGAGGTGAACCTCGTTCCAGTTCATTCTTTTCTTCCTTTTTTTTTTTTTTTTTTTTTTTTTGACTGAAGGCAGCTCAAATTCTTCCGAGCTCCGGGAATCCGAGGAATCTCGCTCGAAAGTGTGTGAGCGTTTTTGCCTGAGATAGGTGCGCATTATATTTTGGCAGTGAGCTTGTTGTTGATCATTCGAAATTCGGCGTAGCGATCACGTTTGACGTAGGTAGCGATAATGCGCAGTTTCTCCCGGCACATCATTGTTGGAGCTACACGCACCCTGCCGTAGCTGCGATTGAATGAAAGGCACTTTCGGGAAGCTTGTTGCACTCGTATGAAGGCTATTTTTGACATTCGCGCCTTGCATGTCATATCATTGGCGCTATTACTATTTTCGCTCGAGACAGTTTTGTTATTTCGGCCTCTGACTGCTCTACCGTTTTCTAGCATTACCATTCTGCGTTCTGCATTTCCGCTCCGCCATTCTCTCGCTGCCTTTTTTGCTCAGCTTTTACTGCTCCGCGTTTACCGCTGATGTCTTACTTGCGCTGAGGTCCCGCCCTGCCATCTCCGTCCTGCCGTTCCCAGCTCTTCATTTCCCGCTCTAACTTCTTGGCCCTATCTTGTACAGTTTTGCCGTCCTTTTATCGAACATGGTCACCTCTGACGTTACAGATTCAAGCCTTACCGTGCAGTTCCGCCGTGTCTTGCTATACCGTACTCAGCCCTGCTGAATTTTCGCCTCCCCTCCCCTCGTGTTCTACGGTTCCTCTCTATATCGTTTCCAATTCTACCATTTCTTATACCTAGCTGCGCCTTTCTACCGTTCTGCCGTTTCCTAGTTGCGCCGTTCCAAGCCGTACCGTTATGACAAAAAAAAAAAAGAAAATGACATACATGAAATTTAGAAAACGAACTGCGAAGAGCGAAAAATTAACGCGACGTTTTTGCCGCGTTCACGTCAGCCCCAGCACCGTTTTAGTCGTAAATTTACGTAAGTTCGTTTTTTTTTCTGAACTTGTTTGAACTACGTACGATGATTGATTAATCAGTCTAATCAATTTTTTTGTTCGTCTTGTTAATCCACTGCCTTTTAGTGCGTACGATAGTTGTTGTTCTGTTTATTCATTGGCTTCTTCGTTTGTGTGTGAGAGATGGTAACATTTATGTTTTTTTTTTGATACTTTGTTCGGCCTGCATGCGCTTTTACTGTCTCAAAACGAGAAATCTACAAATCTTGCCCCGGAAAAGCGATAGGATGAAAAATAAAAAAAAAAAGAAAGAAAGGAAATGGTCAGAGGTGTTTGTTTCCGACCAATCTCCAGAGTTGTTTTCACTTCTCGCCTACTCCTTTCGCTTGCTTGCTGGGTCCTTTCGAAATCTTCCCAGAAAGCGCGAAGGTCCGGCTTCGCCGTGATTTCTCGCGAATGCTCTTTCTCTCTTTATTTTCTTCCCGTCTGTCGTCGGTAGTCGATCGAGTGCGTGTTTTTTTTTTTTTTTGCTTTTTCATTTTTTGTGCTATTCATTCATTGACGCGTACTCGTCTCCCATGACCGTCTTCAGCTACCTTTTCGCTTTGCCGCGGGAAAGCGACGAAAAGTGAAAAAATAAAAATGGCGGTGATTATTTCCGGCGATTTGCATTTCCTCGTAACATCGTTTCTTCGCCGAATTCCGCGCGGTGGACGATTCCTCAACGTCCCGGTGGGTTTTTTGGCTGGTACGAGTCTTACCCTCCGGTTTGTCTTATTCCAGCCTTTCGTTTCAGTGCGGGTCCGACGGGGAGCATCTTTAGCTTCTTGGGTCCTCGATTTCTTCGGATTTTCGCAGGTTCGTTTTCCGCGTTCTGGTTGGCGCCTCTCGTTGCTTTGTTGAGATTTTTTCTTCTTCTTTTTCTGTACTATGAGCAATGCTCTGTGCATTCTCCAAAGGTTTATTTTAGCTTTTTCTTTTTTCCATCGTCATTTGTTTCTGCATCCCTCGATCTTCATTGGGGAGAGGCTTTGGTTCCTTTCCTTCGGGGGGCTCTAGCGGTGAATGTTCGAGGTCTTTTCAAGTTTTCGGTGCGATAAAATGAGGGCATGAAGAAGTAATGATATAGAAAAAGTGCACGACCAAGGCAGGTTTGCGCAAGGCCGCACTACTTGCGTATGATAGCGAGTTCGAACAGTGCATGATGTCGGCGGGCAGCCAATCTTGGCTTTCTTCGCCTTCTCCTGTTTACGTCGCATGGTTGTCTTCTTGAACTACACTTTTGTGAAGGTGTAATGTACACTCAAAAACAGGCAGACTGCACAGGTGACCACAAAAGTTTTCGGGACACTAAAACCATGAAATCACTTAACTGCATGGCGGGCTTTGCACTTTCCTTTAAGACATGTAAACAGCAACGGTCAGAGCCAGGTTGCAGCTCTAGCTGGTTACACGGGTTCGCCTGGTACCAGAAGCCGCTGCTGCCTGGGCTAAATACCAACTGTCAAAACTACCAGAACTTTCACGTTCCTTTAGAGCGATAAAGGTTTCTAGATCAATCAGTCAGTTCAGGCGGTGAGGAAATTCCGATTTTCCTTTGGCTTCCTTCAGGCTATGTCTGCCAAGTCGCCTGCTACTTCCGGTTCTTCGCTCAGTGCGGAGTTTTGCGGTTGACCCATGGCGTGCCACGTGAGGCTTGTCGAGAATGCTACCGGAGTTCCACAGCCGACACTTTTTGCTTGGGTGTCGCAGCCTAAGAATTGCGAAGTCTAGAGACGACGCGAGTGGCGTCACTATCGCCTTCGATGTGAAACCACGGCTGGAATCGATGGAAGCGACTGCCGCCTCTAGTTCGACCGTGGTTTCTCGTACCGTTCTGCCGAGTTCAGTAGGCAATTTAGTATTGAGCTACCGCTTACCGATACCGTTTTTCGCCACCGCGCATTGTCAGCGGCGCACGTGCTGGTTGGCCCCGGCATGGAGGAAGGAGAAAATGAGCCCCGCGCGCCGGCATGATGGTGATAATGTTGATAACCGTGTGACTGTTTCTTTGCATTGGGGGCGCACGCTGTGTGCACTGGCTGTTTAGATCAAATAAATGAAAAGAAATGGAGAGCGCGCGTGAATGACTGAACTATCCTTCAGTTCGTATCAATCACTCTGTCCTGGGGTTTGCCGAGCCACGTTTGCTGAGTTAGCCATCACCAGTGGCGGATTCGAGCTTTGTCGCCACCGCCGTATGCGGTACGGCTCTGTCAGGGGCAGCAATCCTAGCGAACCCCAATGCCTGAGGTAGAGTAGTACCCTCTGGGCGTTGCTGCGCCAACTGCGGACAGTAAACAAATGTTCAGTACTCTTCTGCTCTCCACCGCACTATGGGTAGAGCGCTGCCTGAATCGCCGTAGAAGTGTCGAAACGCTGTCCGTAGAGCAGAGTGCGCAGCGCTCTGGCACGCGCCACAGGGACGACCGCACTCCCACTGTAATTGTCGTACAGAGTTTTTGACGCTGGGGCGGTCTTGGGGATGCTGTACAGAAGCAGGGTTGACTCTGAGCACATTGCTTGCGTACCATTGATTCGTCTCCGCGTCCCGCGGGCGCTCCTGTAGCACTCAGGACCACTCCCCTCCCGTACTGATGACTTCAGCAGGCCAAATATTGCAGCTCAACATATTGAAGCGAACAGGTCCATGCTGTCCGATTCTTTTGAGGAACAGGTATCGGAACATTCGGCGTGCCAACCTGCTGTCAGGCGTAGTCCGCAGGCGGCCTTCGTATGCAAACTTCTCCATGCCTCGAATGAGGATCAGCTGAGGTTACTTTGTTGACATATGATGAGCATGTGGCCCCATCAGGCGCCCTCAAGGTGATCTGCGAATGCCTACTGACGACGTGAGATAAGGGTAGCGGTAAGCGTTGTTAAAAATATGCAGCGCTCCGCGCGCATGTCTTTAAAAACGGCGTCATACATCACGGGGTTTATACTGTATACCCTCCTCCCATTAGCACTTCTGATTGGGTTCTTCATGCGTATGTTTCAGAGTCTGCCGTCTGCAAGACCACTTCAAAAGTAATAAAGGATTCAATTGTCCAAGGTCTGCCCTTTACTACTCGCATATTTAAGAAAGTTGAGGCTTTAGGTTGCGTAATTAAAAATAATTAATCGTAGGTGTCTAGGCCCGATTAATTAATTAAAATTAATTAATCGGGCCTAGACACCTACGCTCGTAGAGAGGCTGAACAATGTTTTAATTTTCCCTTCATCTTTCTTGTATCCTTTCAGGGACCGGGACAATGAAGACTTCCCGTATCTTCGACCTTTGGACTAAGGTTTGTGTACGCGTGAAAGTCTTCGGCCGTCTTCGCTGTCTTCGAGCCGTGTTCAGTGGCGACCGTCTTCGAGGGACTCATGTGTTCGGCGACGGATGAGAATCAAGCATCTATATCGACAACTCCAGGACGTCCCAGAGACGTCCGCAACTCGTTAGCTACCCACATTTGTCTCCTTGACACAAGCCCTATGCACCGCCTCGTCTCTGGCTGTTTGTACGGACGGCGTAATTTTTTTTTGTGTCGTGATGTGCTGCCTGTGGCAGATTTAGAGGGAGAGACAGCACCTCCTGGTGTACGACATCGTCATGTCAGCTCCAAAGCTCCCTCATTTCATCCCGTGTTTTCAATTCTGGTTTGCTGATTTGTCCAAAATGTGTGCGCCAACAGATTGTTGTGCCATCCGTTTGACAGTGAACTGTCATGACGGCGAGTAATTACGGTGCGCATCCCACAGGTTGTGCTGGAGTACTCAGGGGGCAACCCCGTGTGCTGGCTTCAGAAAACTGTCCGCAGCAAATGGCCTTTGATAAACTGAGTTTTGTAAATGGCTTGGTCGAGAGGACTGGGGCCGCAAAAGTCACCCGCCTGGTACGTTGTTTAGGCATTCAGAATTTTCTTTTTATTTATTTATGTAGCGAATGAGTTATGTTCAAAGCTTTTACTGCGTGCGCTGGCTTCCTGGACTAGGTACGACTTGTGTTCGGTTTTCTATAGTGACTGTACCGACCGCTTTTACTTGGGGTAAGTGTGAATTAGTCCAGCGACCGCTTCCGACATGCCGTAAGCCGATGGTATGTTGAAACAAGTTCTCTTCAGAATTTTTAAGCTGCGCATCTAATCTTTAATAGCGTTGCGGATTTATGAATAGGTTTGATACCGTGGCTGGGGTTCTTGAATCCATCTTTTTTACGGGAATTTAGTAACGTAGAGCAAAATTAAGGTAGGGGGATAACTTAAAAATATAAATCTAGCGTTCTCTTCAGCTACAAAAGTTTGGTACTTCTTTTGGGGGGATGTCTCATTTGCTTTCTTGTCTGAACGATTATTTTGATTTGATTGATCCGATTCTTCTGACGTACCGCATTTGTACATAGTGCGAGAAAACGTGACAACTAAAAAAAAATATTGTTTAAACTCAGAATACAGTCATTGTTCTCCCGGCCTAGCATAATGTTTGAAGGAAGAATCCTTGAGAAAATTTGCAGTGCTTCTTAATACTTCGTGTGCAGCTCTTAGATTTCTCAGGCGGGACTGTTTCGCAGGTCTTCGCTCCTCACCTGGTTAGTTTACTTTGCCTGCATTCAGGAGGACTGTTAATGCGCGCGGCTTCGCTGCGTCGCTCATCGCGTAGTCTTTCTGATCGCTTGTCGTCTTGTCCAATACTGTGATTAGTTTTCAGAAGTAGTTTGTTGCTGAGATCACAGTTTAATGAGACTGTTATGCATGGTTGTGCAGTCCCGCCGCGCTGTTTTCGCCACCGCTTGCAAGCGCGCACGATAAGTCATCGATTTGTGTCTTTACACTGGTAAGAGAAAACGGAGGGGGGGGGGGGGGGGGATGGGGGGGTAATAGTGTAGTACAACTGGTGCTTGCGTAGCCATCAGGTACGCAAACACGTGTAAGAGAAGTTGCGTGTCGGATGCTATCAATGTTTCGTAGCGCTTAGAGGATAAGTAGGTCGATAAGGTGAAACAGCAAGGTTTGTGCTGGAAAGGCAGCATTTTTTTTTCTTTGTTTTTAACGCGTTGGTGTGTGTCCGCACCTTAGCTATTGATGTCGCGTTACGTCTTTAGGTTTTTGCGTCTTCATACCTAGGTCTCGCGCGTTATATAAGCCTGCATTGAGAGTTAATTTTAATGAGCATTGCCAGTGCCATATTAGCGTCGATGAGGGATTTATTGTTTCCTATGCGTAACTCACGTCTGCGCACAACAGAGGATAACTTGGACGGAATAAAGAGCACACCTAAAAGTAGAGCCTACGCTTTCCGAGCGTTGCCGCGAGTTTGACTCCAGCAGCGAGGTAGACACAAAATCTTTTGGAATTTATGAACATATGCAAGACACATCTTGTTAACCTTTGGGTTGAGTATAGACGGTTGCCTTACATATGTCGCTTTGTTGTCTGCTGAACGGAGCTCTAAATACCGTTCCGCGTCGGCCAGTTATTACTTGCATTTAAGCGGAACTTGTGTTTTATGTCAGCAGTGATTATAGAGTGGGGGGATGAAGGGTGGCTACCAGTAATCATAAATTGGCACATCAAGGTAGTTCGTTTTACGTGATCCCTCGTAATTTTTGTTGTATCTTTGGCTGTATCATGTGTCAGTGTACTCTAGAAGCATGAACCATTCGTTTGCCAAAGAAACACGAAAAGTGATGTCGTTATAAACCTGGAATTCCTCAAAAAAGAAAAAAAAACGGAAAACTTGCTTTATCAGACCTTTATCCAACTGAGTACCTAGTCGTTACAAAGTTTCTATAATAGTCTTTATTAACTAGGGTATATACTCGCATAGTTGACCAGCCAATGTGCGTAGACGCTGCCAAGCCCGCCGCTGCGTAAGGAACTATATGTAGTCTTCATTGTCGCGCAGTCATGCATTTTAATTGCGATAGTTCTCTCATGGTGTATGGAAGCGTTTCTAAAAGTGGTCACATCTAGCTATAGTGACGTCATATTGTCACAGAAGAGAAAGCAAGGAAGAGGGGTTACACAGTCGTCAGTGTCTCTTTATACACTGCGAATATTCTTAAGGACTTCGTAATCCTCATCTCGTTTTTGAAAGTTTCTTTTCTTATCTGTCAACTCTCATCGAGCTTATAATCGTGTTCGAAAGCGTCTTTTTTTGCTTTCCTCGTTTTTATACATCTAACACACAACTTCTGCCAATTCAGTGTACTCATATATGTCTACTTAATATCTGCCTATTTGTGGTCTTCTCGAAGCGTACTCTGTTGTTTCTGCAGCTATGATGTAGATGATCTCGTTGTTAGTGTCACGTGCTCGCGTGACATCCCGTTGTAGCGTTTCAGCACTTTGTGCTGTCACTTCACTCGTTGCTGTTTGACTCACTCGTCGTTGAACTCCCTAAGCCGAAGGACTCGTAGCCCACGAATGCTTAAACTTCTCAGTTTATCCTTTCGCGCACTTGTTCAGGGACCAAACCTATGAGTGAACGGTATAATCTAGCGTAACTCTTTTCTTTTTGTTCGCTAAACTCCGCGCTAGCTACACAACAGCGAGATAGGGGGTGGACGTGAGACAGGGGAGCTCGTGTTTACTAATTTAAATGTCACTAACGAAGCAACCTGACGTCAGTGTAACAGTCAAAGAAGGGATTGCTTGAAATATAGTCTAGAAAGTCTTACAAGACGTACTTTCTTCACCACTTCGAATTTGACTTTCCTCTCGTAATTTTAATTTAATTGACGCCACAACAAACCGCGCGCTGATTCCGAGGTTGGCGGTAAAATCAAAGCAAGAGGAGGCCCACATGAGTTGTTTTATGAACTCCCGTGGACTTTGGCTAGACTTTGATTGGCGAGACCTAGACTTGCTGGATTTAGTCCTGTGAGATTCGTAACCAACCCTTCTGTGTCGCACGAGACTCATACGGCAGTAAGGGGGCACTGTAGCCTGCTGCTGGCCTTGAAATGCTCCTTTATAGTTTCAATAACTGCCGTTCTGGCGTCAAGTCAGAAGTCTGAAAGGAAATGGTCCTTTTATGCTTTATACATTTTTGTTACTTTAAGGTTTGCCACTGATAGGTGCAGTCGATTCGATTGTAACGAAAAAAAAAAAAAAATCGCGCACCGTAGCTTTTCGCCGTATACTCTCACCACTTGCACTCTCACGCGTGTCGGCGATAAAACGCAGTACTCGCAGTACCACGGCAAAGTAAATCATTCCTGTTGCCGAATGCATCATAGCGTCAACAAAATGGCTGCAGCATTGTTGCTGGTGGCGCCATTGAAGGTCACATTGGTTATGCGACATGCCCCTCGATTCAACACGGAACGCTAGCATTTTTTCCGCTTTCCTAATGCTCGTCTACGTTATATTATGTTACCGCAATGGATATGAAGGCTGTGTGCGACGCCACAAAGAACTCCTTCGATATCGCAGTATCGTCTTAGATCACGTATTTATCATTCACGTGTATAAGCTTGCCAAACATATCACGGCGTGGTGACATTCCACGAATGCGCGCGCCGATACGTCAACTGGTGTCATATTTAATGTCGCGGAGAAAGTATTGCACAGTTTTTCTCTTCATCTACTCTTCCTCGTTAACAGTGGAATTCATCAAGGGCATACAGAGCTTACGTTTCTAAACACGGCTATCTATGCGCGTGCTCAAAGTAAATCTTCAGCCTGTGGAGTGGACTCTGCAAACTTTGTTCACATTCTCTTCGCTTGTGTGTTTTTTAGCGCATAGTTGATTATCGAAGTTCGTAACAGGAGCGTGGCGTACGGGCACTCATGAAGTGGGAGAACCATAGTGCGTTGAGATTCGACCGACTATCGTATTACTCTTCGGAAACTATCCGAACATTTCACAGATGTCGACCGCTGGTCGCGTAGCGTTGATATAACATGGCGGCCAAGCAATTAAAGGGAACCCGATGCGCATGCCTCGTGAGCAGTCGCATGTGTATGCTTCAGAGTGGTAGTCCTGCTAGTGACGTCAGCACAAGCGTTTACCAGTAAGGATTCAAGAAGTGGCGTTCGCAGCGCCCCCTGGCGTTAGCACAATGTTCTCTACGTGTGACGCTTGGCGTCTCTGCAGAACATCGCGCCGCAGTTGCTTCATCTGTTCGGCTGCGAGAGTTAGCTGTTTCGAACCTGCCGTATCATGATGGCACGAAACGCAAAAGACGCCCGTGCTCTGTGCGATATCGGCTCACTTAAAGAACCTTCAAGCGGATCGTTCACTAGAACGCGCATCATTGCCCACAATGTTGATATGGCTCGTAACAATTAATGATAAATCGTTAGTTTTCGCAGCTGAAGTTTTTTCTGATGTCCTTTTTTTTTTTTTCTTTTGAGCGCTGTTATCTACTGTCCACCAGGACATCCGTGTTCATCGAGGTTCCAGAAAGACGTGCATTATTTTTGGAACTGCGAACGTTGCTGGGATAAGCGTGTGATGTTCTTCTAAGTACCCACTTCTGAAACATCAGAAGTGGGTACTTAGAAAGAATATCGTTTACACTGTAGACTGGCTGCTGTGGTATGAGGGGTCGCAGTGCTCCACTGACATATCGGGTCAGTACTGGATACTTTCCGGGAAGTCCTCGCGCGCCTGTTCCGTGCTCGCATCAGTGTCGTGTCCATCTTTGTAGTTTTTGCGTGACGTCTCACAACTGTGTCGTCTCTTTGCGCGTCGTCCTTCGCGTCATTCGGAGCGCACTTTTGGTCCCGTCTCTTTTCGACCTATACATGCTTTGCGAAGCGTTTGAGCCTTACTTTTCCCACTTCTTCCATGACATTTTCTTCTTGGTAACCTTTGTCGAATTTACAAAACGTGTTGCATTAATGACATACTTTCAGACATGTGCAGATTAGTGCATGTTTTCGGGATCTGGTTGAAGAGCAGCTTTGGGGGTGAAACCCTGCACTAAAGATTCCGCTGACAAAATTACTTTTGAGTAACAGCTTTTCTCTTTCTACCTCGCGCGCGTTAGAATGGGGGTCACCCATGTGGAGAACTTCGAAATTTGCTACATTAAATATTAAGAAATATTTCTCGAGTGATGTCATAAGCATTATCTTATTTTGGCTTATTAGAATTTCTCATTTCTTATCTGGCCTCAAAGTGAGCTGCTGTATGATCATGCAAGAGCTGGTCATGTTTATTTCTTTCCTGTACACGAAGCCTCTCACGATGCTCTTATGTGGAAGCCTGTAGGCATTATAAGTTAATAAGTTATTGGGAAATATTGTAATGATTAAACAGAATAAACAGCTTTGGCAACAGGCATTTGGAGGAACCCCTGCTGTGCAATGCTAGTAAGAACGTTAGATCATGACTTCCTTTTAATCATTGATGGCGTTGCGGTCATAAGGCGCTCTACCGCCCACTTTTTGTAAATACGCTGCTTGTGTGTAACCCCCTTCACCTCGTTCTCGAAGAAATTGGCACCGTGTTGCGAGCCACTTCTCCGGTGATTGCATGCCTCGTATACCTTTTCGTACGAAGTGGTCCAACATTCAAATATATGCAAGGAAGAATGCATCACCGGTGTTTCGCATTTGACGAATAATCATGTGTGTCGTCACTTGCGTTGTGTGTAGAGGACTTTTCATCTCTATACTTGTCTTCACTGTTAGTTTTGCATGCCTTATAAAAGCTTCTGGACTGGCTACAGCTTGTCGGCTTAGACATCGTATTGGCAGCAAGATCTTTGGTGGTCACAGGCGACAAAAACAACTACTACTATAGCGTTAGTACTACCAGAAAGTTTCGTATTAGGTAATCGATGAAACTTGCATCTGGCCGCTTCATTAGCGACCGTGAACTGGTCACGAATTCGTTGCTAAAAGCACCTGTGACTGTACGCTGGTACAGCCGCATTAAGGCAAGGTATATCCGTATGAAAGTACTGGTTTTTAATCTCCTGGGACCCCTTCGCACAAAACGTTTTGAAGTGTACCCTGGAAAATTTAGAAAAAAAAAATTGTGTACTCTGTGCAAAACGATTACAATAGACCGTAACAGAATGGTAGTATATGGAACTAAGATGCCGAGACACTCTTACAGTTATATGGCCTTGCATTGCAGCCAGTCTGAGCTTTAATATGCGTTTCTTATGGTGTGCCGTGAAAATATATCGTCGAGATGTTTACTTTCATTTATTTTCGTCACCTCGGGACATTCTTCTCTTAGTCATGCTCTAGTGCCCGCGACGACTTTTGTTTTGTCGTTGGCCACCTTCTTTTCTCAAAGTCAGCGCATGACAATGTTAGTGTGGTCGAAGTGTGTGCAGTTTCAACTGAATTAAGTGTCTTAAATTGTGTGGTAGCCTGCTCCCTTCTCTCGAGTCAGCCATTATTTCTAGCCAGTTAATGTTTCCAGTTCGTTAGCACCCTCTTCATTTACAATCACAGGTACTTTTCTAGAGTACTACCAGTACTTCACTTGGTGTCATGCAGTCTTCAGACCGCGAAGCTTAACGAAAAATAGGGTTAGTGATGTAGAGAAGACATGGACTTGGTATCGGATCTAAAGAGCAGTATATGCGTAACACTACCTGATTTTTTTTTACCGTAGTATTCACAGTGCCATTTTGTGCCACTATGGTGGAAGCATTTCTATGCATTCGCTTTATAAAAATTTATTGCCCTCATAATAGCAGGAAAGTAAAGATAGCTGACTTTGTCAGTGGCGTGATTTTGGTTGGTCGGGTATACTTTAGAGAGTGACACCGCAACGCGGAAGAAGATGAACCTGCCCATATTCAGAACATTTTGCGAAGTGTATAAGATTTTTACTTTGCACCGGTTGATTTATCTTGGCTACAGAAAGCACTCCGAATTTCACCGTGCACGAAAAGACACAACCCAGAGGAAACGTCGCGCGCTGCATCCACAGCAAGGATGAGACATTTGTCAATGTGCGCTTGCATCTCGCCACTTCTCGCATTTCTCGTGCCGTGTAGATTTCTTGAATTAATCGTTTAATGATGCACTTTGCTAGATATCCTTAAATGTTTACCTCGATCGATGCTGAGTGTCCGGGGACCATAAGTCTGTATTCGTTTTGCAGTACTCTACTTGTATGACGCCCAATTCTCCTCGTTCTGGCTGTCACTGTGTGTCGTCACTTGTGCCTCGTCTGTCTGTGGTGTGCACGATGTTTTCAAGTAACGAAAGCACCCTATCAAACTGCATTGCATATAGCGCATGTTTCCTTCTTCGCAAGGTTAAAGGTGAATTCGCATGGCACCGATGCGTCACGTGACGTTGCGTGAATGTGCACTACCGGAACTCGCGTAGGACTGCGTTCCGTTAGCGGCATATCTTAGCCGCATTCCCGCTTTAATGTCCTTCAAGGAGACGTTTACGACCTGTAACCATGACTGCAGATCGTAGTCTGATGTTCTTTTATGCACACGGTACATATCTCGAGAACATGTAGTGTAGTAGTTCTTATTATCTTCTAATAGTTTTAGTTTAGCGTAGTAATGCGTGTTTCTTTGTAGCGAGGATCATCATTGTCTTGCCTGCTGCCGTGTTTTTTTTTTCTTTACTCATGCATATAAAGTTAGCGAGCGTAGCAGCACCTATGGTGTTTTACTCGTTTTAGCTACGATCTCGATGTTGTCAACCATACAATTAGACTTCACGCGCTGGCCTGGTTTTACAGAGAATTGTAGCATAACGCGATCAGTGATTCGCCATCGTTACGTACTATCGCTCGCCGCCAGTGCTTACGAGTTGATGTCAACGCGACAGGCCTGCGTGCCGACGTCAGGCACGTGGCGCCATCTGGTGCCTTCAAGGCAACCTGAGCATGCGCAGTGGAAAGCGCTGTGGCGGATCACGGCAATGGATCGCGCTTTGTTTTAACTCTGATATCTGGTGGAAAGGCGCAAGACACGAAAACGAGATATGGAAAAAGAATGAGTTTTATCATTTGCGACTTTCTTTGAGTGTAATGCTTAATCATGAACTGTGTGTGTGTGAGCCATAGCACTTCGTTCTTCTGACCGCATGTGTGGGACTCGTTGGACTGTGAACATTTATGCACGCACTACCTTCCAAACAAGGAAAATGTCTAACCCCGCGTTTAGTGTATTACATTTGTTTGTAGTCACTGCGGGTAGATCAGTCCACGTAGCGTCAGAAGGGTTTGTCATTTCGCTTTAAAACCAGGAAGTGTGTTGCCGTCAGCTTGACTTGTGTGTATTTAGGGACGAAGAGTGTTTATCTCAAAATCTAGAGAACCTGTTTATACCTTATAACCAATGCAGCAATACCTACGTGACTGTTAATCGCAGTTTAAAGTTTTAGCTATCCCATCTCGTTATAGTTACGCTGTGAAAAAGTGCGTCGCACAAAGTGTTGCTTTCGAAGCCGTTCGATTTTGAGATCTCGGAGCAGTGCGCTTTGAAAGCCGCTTAAAAGAGTGACCGCTGTGGCGCCTTTCAGCAGCGCACAAAGATTTATGGCGGTGAAGAATTTGTATCCGCTTTCACGTCTGCGCTGTTTTCGTGGGCATGCACTAATTTGTACAAATAAAGTGAATTCAGAACAGACTCCGACTCTGATGCTGTCACTACGCAAGGAAATGTTCGCATGCACTTGTCAGATTTTGCAATGCTCACAGACATTGAGAAAGATACGATAAAAGTTCTGAACTTCGTGATTTTTTTATTACTAGCCCTGTAAATTGCACAAATAAAAAAAAAGTGTGTTATATATTTTAAGAGGGTTAACTGTTGAGCTAATTGGTTTTCAGACATAATAAATGATTTTTAGCGCAACGGGGACAAAACACAAGAAAGAGGACAACACGCGCTTACTCCATTTGTTTAAGACAGCATACGAAATATATAGCCCACCCAGCTGATGCGCACGCGTACAAGGCAAGAATATACACCATGCATCAATCTTATCACAGTAGGCACCACAGAAATTTTCGCTCAGCTTCATATAGAAAAACAGAAGTGTCACTAACACAGCTCGGGCCCGCATGTTTGGTATGAAAGCTTGAGTTTGGTATGAAACCGGAATTTACTATTTAGAAATGTGGCGCCGTTATTTTGAGAAACCGGAATTTCACGACCCGTCTGTTGTCTACCACTGTCCAGAATCCCAACTTCGCAGAACTGTGGTTTTTACAATTGGTGCAAGCTCTACAGTGCTCAACAAGTCGTTCACCATGAATATTTTCAATATCTCTTGCGTGTTCCCTAAGTCGGTCATTCACACATCTGTCTAATATAGGATTTTCCGCAGGACAACGGAATTTCGTAGACAGCGATTGGGGAACGCTTCACAAAATGCTGGCCATGTCTCTTCTGGCAGCCGATCTTTTGGCTTTCGCTAGTTATGCGACGGCTGAGCTACAACTGCTACAACGGCTGAGAATACAACTGCTACTTTAAACCGGTTTGCCACTTCACGCCGTGAGTAACTTTGTGGATGTAAGGTACCACTACAGGCCTCTCATTTCCCGCCGGTTCATTTCTGCAAGCGCCAGCCTTCAACTTCTTCAGGAGCATTTCCGCCACAGGGAGCAAGACCGACTCGGGAAAACCGGCTTCAACAATCCTGTCCAATTGATTATTAAAGCTAGCTTGTATCTCATGCACGCACGATTTTCGGAGCGAGGATCCCAAGCAGAGGGTTGCGACGCCCCTTTTCACAACCTTTGAGTGGGCTAACTTTTACTTTTGAACTACCTAATAATGGCATGCTTCAGTTTTTAGATTTACAGTAAAAGTTTTTAGACGGACACGTTTGCTGAGCTTATTCCCCCCCATGCTCAAAAGGGTCTCCTGACGTATAATTCTGCCCACTCAATTAGGTTGTGAAAAGGGGCATCGCAACCCTTCTGCTTGGGGTCCTCGCTCTGGAAATAGTACGTGCGTGCGTGCGTGCATACGCAATTCAGAAACGGTTCCAGACACGTCGCAATTGCCAAGGTAACGTGCGACTACCTCTATGCAGCTTCGCCCATTCCTGGCAACGTCACTTAATTCTATGGTCCTTAAAAGTGCCGCTGGCATTCCTGTCACGTCAACCATAGGGAACCGGAACTGCTTAGGTAGCCCTGAAATTGTCCCGCAGCGTGACTCAAAAATGCTGCTGTTAGCCGCTTGGTTCGCGATAAACGACTGGGCATTTTCAGCACCACTATAGATACGCGTGTGACAGATAACGTCCTTGCCCAGGCGCTCGATGTAGCCTAGTCATTTGACACACGCCACGAGAAGCTTCGACAGAGCGTGCGATATGATTTCTATCAGCTCATGCAGGTGTCGTGAAAACGTCCTAAAAAGCGGCCTCAGAAGTATTTGCTCTTCTCGCTAGGATATGTGTTACGGCGCGGTTATCGACACAGCAAACTTCATTGCAGGTTGCCTATAGGGAAAGGATGCGTCAACTTGTTTTTCCCACCTCACTTTGCTTATCTGTTCGAGCAGCTCCGATTAAAGCATCCGGTTGGATGTTCTAGGATTCTTCGCTGTTCACTTCTAGTTCATATCACGCAGCTTCGTCGCTACAGGTGCAAAAAAAAAAAAAAAAAAAAGAAAATAAAAAAAAAAAAAAAAAGGAAAGAAAGAAAAACAAAAACTAAAAGCACGAAGAAATGTGCGACACGCAGCATGATTCGCATCGGCGGGTCGAAAGTCTTATCAAATTGGTGGTCGTTCTGTGGCCCACGTGACGTCACCGTGGCATTTTCCGGGGTGCTCGCCTATGCGCAGATGTATTCGCTTCGTCGTCAGACGGGTCGCGCGTCTGCGCCTGTGCCGAAAAATGCTACTGAGAATGCACTGGAAGGTCTAATAGGTTGCATGGACTACGTGAAAGGGAACAGCAGTTTGGATGGTTGAAGTAATAACACCTGGTTGGCGACCGCAGCGACTGGACCTGAAACCGTGAGTGGCACTAAATTCTTATTAGTCATAAGGACACATCTACAGGGGAATCGCCGCACGCGACGGAATCGCAGAGCCTATACCACAGTATTGATAAAGGTTACCGTAAATAGCCGAGTTTAACGTACTGAATATTATGTCCCCCCCCCCCCCCCCCCCCCTTCCCACAAGCGGTGGCGTATGGCGCTTATGCCTGTCAGCCTTGGTGGTTTGATAAACATGCGCTTTTCAAAAGTGGCGCATTGGAACACGAGGTGCACTGGGAGGCCAGTTTGTGAAAGCATTTCTTGGTGTAAGAAGGTACATTTTACTTGCTAGATTTTTGTAACGAAGAAACTTCCAGAGGATGCCTTTTTTGAAGCTGAATATTTTAACGCGTAATGCAAACAACGGCCGTCATATGAGCCGCGAAAGAAATTAGTTTTGAAAGTGAGCAACCAATGGGTCATGGTACGCAGCGTGTGTATTGTGCTCCACTTAACAGTTTACGAAATCAGTGTTTTAAACTTTACCATACCAAACAGGCTGCAGGCGTCGAAATCGTTGAGCTTATCATTTGGTCTGGTGTTTAGCTTTTTATTTAAGTTGTCGAAAATGCTTTAACACCGGAACCCTTTGCCACGGAGGAATTGTGTGGGGCGGTTACGGCAGACGAGTTTTATTCGGCTATATATAGACATATGCGATATATCTTAGGTTGTGGGCTAAGAAATTAAGTATTGTTTAGGGCCTCCAGAAAGTGGGACGCTATTTATTCTCTTCTTCGCTGGCCCTATTTCTAACGATACGTCAACACCTTCCTCCACAACACACTTCAGAATATTGAAAACGCTAAGCCCTTTTCGCGGGAGCCGCCAGCGATACGCGCTTTTCAGAAGCTGTCGATCTCTTAATGTTTGTTTTTAAGATACGCGCACGCCGTTTAGATTTTTACTGGCAATGCTACTTCTGCAAGCTTTTTAGAACAAGGTCGATCCGCTTTGCGCTAATATTTCTCGGTACATTTGGAGGAAAAGAACTCCTAGGAGCTTAATAAGCAGGCAATAAGCCTTAGTCTTCTCGCGGAAAACAGGACGAGCAACTGCTCTCCCGTGACATCTTTCTTCACGTCTGAACTGTGCAAAGTAAAATCAGATAACAGACGTAGAGCAGCTTTCACGGCCCGCACATGGCTCCCCACTGTTGGAGCTAAGGTGCCTACGCCATTTTCCAGAATGGCCCCCTTCCGTGCCCAGCATGGCTGCCATGCATCCGTCCCCGAGGCACGTACCGGCGATTGTCTGCTCGTTAAATGCGTCTTTTTTTTTTTTTTTTTTCTCGGCGAAACGTCCCTGACAAGCCTCGCCCTAATTTTCGGCGCATGGTGCATGCAGGTGGATGCTTTTCCTTTGCGGTTATTTTTGTGCGTGTCTACTTATGAGCGGAGCGAAGCGCTTACTTTGCGGCTTATCTCAGTAGCGTGTGATGACGTAGCGGCGGGAGTCGGGCTACGAAAAGGGAAAGGTCACGGGCAGTTCCACTCCGCTTGAAAACGGAGCTAGACAGCTAGACGGTGTACCGCGATAAGGACGGCCGTGTGCCATGCGGCCGTTAGAATCAACCTATTAACGCCACGTCGGTACAGTCGTCGTAGCGCGATGGATGAGGGTGTCACGCCGTATGCGCAACTTGCGTAAGCGACGTGCTACGCTTTCTGCGTAGCTTACCACGTGGGTGGTACTGCTATGCCTCTGCGTATTCGGCCATCAGCGGGAGTTGCGCGTTGTAATGTCAATTGTTACACCGCTTCCCCGAACCCGCGTAAAAAAAAGTCATACTCCATTTCTCAGCTTATGATACTTAGGCATGGTTGTGAATTCCCACAGAACGAACCAAGCGAACTCTGCGCAGGATTTGCATAGACAGCCGCCACCTCACTGATGCTCTTATCAATTACCAACCCCTGTTTACGCGCCAGTTAACAATGTTATTTTGTTTTTTGTTTTCTTCCTTTTTCCCCCTTTTTTTGAAGGCCTTACTTGACCCGTAAAAATTTTGCGTGGGCGAGATCTGTCCGCAATATGTGTTCGCGAGATGTGTCCGCGAGATTCCGGGGTATATCGGAAGGGTTAAAAAAAAAATCCTCCTCCTGGAATTGAGCTCCTACCCCTCCGATCACCGGCCGAGCGTGTTAACCTATACTACGTAACACCATGATTTTTTTTTTATTGCTATATGTACATAATTACAAAATTTGCATCACATATATATTTACAAGTTCGCTAGGCCGTTTGCCGGCCGTGAAAAATGGAGTTCTTTCATTTGTGCTAGCTTCCTAAACACCAACTCTGTTTCAGCACCACAGTCTGCATCTTTCAAAACATCGTGGATTTTTACAGTACTCTCAACAAAGTATTCATACGCAGATCTCGCTCCAGTGTCACAATGTCGATAATCTACAGCATTGCGCCACATAGCGTGCGGTCCCAAGAAGAATATGGCATCGTATGGTCGTGAACTGACAAGAACCTGATACCTTGCGGTGTAAGAGGAATCTTCTTAATGGTATCCGTAGTCTTCTACTACAGTGCATTAGAACGTTAAACCTCATAAACCAACTGTATATAATACAACACACGCGCCATCACCGCCGAGTGGAGCTACTCACCTGGAATCCGGAAGCCGCTGTCCTGCACTGTGTGATCGGCGGTGTTCTGTCAAATAAACAGTACTGTAGAACCGGCCCCAACGGCTTTCGCATTATCGCTCTTAAGGGGTCGAAGTGCGTGAAGAACGTTTTGTACGATTTCATGTGCTGTATGAGAGAAGTGACTGAGCGCAGAAAGATGACTTTTGTGAGCTTGCACCGAAATTGTATGCCGCGCCCGTTGTGTCCCGTGAAGTTATAAAATCGAAGCGGCCCCTCATTAGTGGCTGCAAAGTCTACGTGGTCCGTAAGGTGAGGAACAACAGCGCGGAAAAGACAGAACAGAGTCAAGGAGACAAAACAAGGCGGTACCGCCTTGTGTTGTCTCCTTGCCTTTGACCTGTCCTTTCTGTGGTGCTGCTCATTATTATGTCCGAACAACTGGCCTACAACCAGGCTACCAAGTTACGGTCCGTAAGCGCTGGCAGCCATGGGCTTCAAAGCACAAAATTTGTCTGTGTGTGCGGACGCGCGTAGCCGCGAAGTAAGCAGCAACCGCCGAATATCGCTAAAATGTTGGTGCAACTGGGTTTGTTTACTAGCTGTATAGTAGAGTGCACTTATAGAAGACCTTAAGCTCTGTCGAGACCTTTTCGGTCTTTAGGGACGCCGTAAAGGTTTCGCTGTTTGACTGAATCCCGTTTACTGGCTACGTTTGACAAAGCCGGCACGTTATGTGCAACTCATAAAATACTTCAACACGGCCATTGGCGAATATGGTTCGTCTAACTATAACATCGCGCAGCCACTGCAAAATAAGGCACAGCTTGTTCGGGCTAGGTTTGGGCGTAACTACCAAACCTTCCATGCTCTCTGAGTTTTTTATCTGTTTAGTTGAAGTGGTTTAATGAATGTGCTCTCGTTTCAAATGCAAGGAAACGTTCGAACTTGTTTTACCGTTCTCCAGGCGCGCTCTATCTTTTGCATTCCGTCATTGTTAGGCATGATCCCCGGTTTTTAAATAACAAGGGAAACGAAGGTATTATTGATTTTATTTTTATTATTCCCACTTCCAGTGATGCAGCCGTTGCACACTGGGAATGCCCAAGAATATGCCTGTGTAAGCGATATCGATGAACAATTAAGTCACACGGTTCACGTCACGCCCTATTTCCGGAGCGGAGTCTTGGCCTCCGCGTCGGATTGACACTGGTGCGCCCAGATAAAAAGGGAAAGGATCGGCGGCTCGCTATAGAGCTTTTTTTTTTCTTTTTTTTTTTTTTGTTGCTAGCTTCGCTCAGTGACAGTGGAAGAGGCTATACAACAGAAAAAATAAATGCCAAATCAAGCCCGTTTAGGTAGAAACGCCTTCCTCCCTCTTTTCACAGTTGGTCTAAAGCCGCTTTGCAACCGAGCTAGCTGAACGTCACATACGCTTTCATTTCTCCAGCCAGTCAGCAAGCGCTTCGAGAGACCAATCCCTCGAAGTATTGACCCTAGAAAAGGGGTCCTGTCTGAAGGCGATAGGTCTTGGTTACGACGTCAACGCCGCTTACCCCCGGAGAAGAAGTATAGCGAAAGGTGTGTCGCTAGTACATTTTTTTGTTGTTGAAGAAATGCTGTCGATGTGCTTATACTAACCCACACGGTGATCGAAACCTTATTTGGTGACTTTGTCACAGCGATCGTCGTAGGGGCAATAACTGCGTCGCACGCAGCGGCTTATGGGGGTCGTTGCCATGTATTAAAATTTTTAGCGTTGCTTTCGAAAGTATAGAGAGACCAGGGCGGCTTACCGCCCTTGTCGGACCGGGTACTTCATGCTGTCATTCAGGGTAAAGTTCGGTTCGAAATGACGTTGCGAGTCTTGTAATATCAGCGTTGTCACTGGGCCCCCTAATCCTGAAAAAACAACAACAAAAAAAGTCACGAGTGCCTGTGCTCATTATTGAACACTTAGCATGCACGGTGGAGAGCTGAAACATGCGCTTTTTGCTGTCTATAAGGAATGGTGCATGCTATTTTGCTCTGGTACCAGCCACGGTGGATCATTGCCTATTCATTAGGTTGCAGACCCGAAAGGTTGCGTGATTGCTCCTGGCCTTAGCAGCTGAAATGGAGACATGAAAAATATGTGTGCTGTGCGATGTTGGTGTACCCTGACGAGCTCGAGACGATCAAAGTTTAACCCGAGTCCTCCACTACGACGTCTTGCTTAGCACACGAGCAGCTTTAAAATTTAACCAGCACATGCCACTGCTGGACTGTTGGGTGGACATTTTGAAAACCTTTTATTTTTATGTTGTTACGAAACTCTCGACTGGTTCCAGCTAAAGTGCAGATCCGGTACGACGCAGAAAAGTCTAAAGAATCTATTGTCATTGCACGCATGCTGCCATTCCTTGTCATTGGGTCGCTCCATAATGAAATATTTCGACCCGCCCTCGCCCCCTCTCAACGTTTACCTGATCTTGCAGTGGTCTAAATGTTAGGTGTACTGGACATGGGTCACATCTAGGCGACGTTTCTTTTCAGATACAGAGCTACATCTGTCAACACAATCTGCGGCACTCGTCAGAGTAAATGTCTTTCATAACTAACTTATTTGATATATTTATACAGACATTTCGTACACTACTATGTGAAGCGTTTACAGCTTGTTTGGTCGAAAAGGTATCGTCGTCGTAACTCAGAATTAAGTAATAAAAAAAAAAAAAACGGGTTGCAAAATACGCACGTGAAATTGGATGAAACTTGGAAAGCAACCGTTTGTTGCATAGCGTCCAGGATGGTGTCGTACCATTTCACATCCTATTTAGCATCCACATGATAGTCACGTCGGAAACTAGTTTGCGAGAGGGATTTGAACCGATGACATATGCGCCTTCATTTGTACGCCGTCCATTGTAAGTATCCCGATCCGTGAAGTTAGACAGATACTGCGCCTTCGTTTCCCCCTAAATACCAAACGAACTAAAGAGGTTTAACGCTTATTGCCAAACTCTGTGCCAGTTTCTCAATGCAAAAAAAAAAAAAAAAAAAAAGTTGCGGAATGAAAAAAAAAAAATCAGGATTTAAGGCGCTATCACGTCTACTCTTAAATGAAGCTTAAGCCTCCTAATTTTAAATGAGGCTTGAGTAAAGCTTAACTAGAGCAGACGTGTCACGTGTTTTAGTTATTTAATGAAACACTCATAGACTCGTAATGGCGGTGCCTTGTCAACTAAAGTTAATATCAGGTGGAATTAGTGGCTTTCAGGCAGCCCCCTAATCTGTTTGATTACCGCCATTTTCAGCCGTGTGCTGGTTCCTGCTACTGATTGCTTGTACGAGACTACTGGATCCCCTAAGTAAACTCGTTTGCTTAGAATAGCCAACATAAATGCCTTTTTAAACGGAAGCTTAAGCTTCCATTTAAGCTTTCGGTCGAGACAAAATTGCTCAAATGATGTGCTATGCCAGTGATATTCAATAACCATAGGTGGTTGAAGTTATCCGGAGACGTCCACTAGACGTCCTTCATCTCCGGATCCATTTGTATTAGCAGCGCGTACACAATCTGGAAAGAATAGCAGGAGATAGGACAGAGTGCTGCTATTTCTTCCTCTTCCTCTCTCGTCTCTTTCTCCTTTCCTGCTCCTCTCCTTCTCTCTAACCTCCTTCTCTTCTGTCCTGATTGTGTGCGCGTTGCTGATACAAATGGATCGCACCACGGTACCAACTAGCCCGGAAGTTCGTGCTATTCATCGCTGGAGTCGCTTTGCGACGATAAATCTCATAAGAGCATTAATGTTTTTAAAGCGGCCAGCGGTTGATCCCACTGGTTTACGAAACGTTCACTAAACGTTTTGCAATTCTTTTTGAGTATTCACTCGAGCGAAATTAACAGTGCACCAATTAGTCGGGGCCAATTTAGGACACGATAAAAGCTGCCAGAAAGTTGCTGTTAATGATAACACTTTCCCGTTGTAAGAACACATTTTGTCCCATAACTGAGACCCACTGCTTGGGGCGTCAAAACTATACACAAGGGCAGAAAGTAAACAGGCAAAACAGCGGATGATTTCTTGCTTTTAACGCCATACTCGGCGATGGGCTGCAAGTTGGATTTTGAGCGGAAGGTTTTTTGACGTGATGAATATTCTCCGTCGTGGTCCCGCGAGCAGTGTCGGATGGGGTGGGCTTTATTACTGGTACACCTGGGCAGCGCTGCGGCCCAGTTCGTACTTCCCGTAATAACCTGTCCGCGAGGGGTCATCCTGAGCGCGAGCTTAGCGGACCGTGCGATGCGCGTCGAACGCGCCGCCGGCGCCGCCCTAATTGCGTTTGGCTCGCTTGATGAGCTCGGTAACTTACCTCCGCGATGAAAGCAGAAAAAGCTTTCCCCAACTTTCTTTCATACCATTTTTTTTCTCGTCCTCGAAGCATGTTACGTTTCGTACTTTATTTCCTTCTGCGTTTTACTCAATTTGGCACCCGGAAAATTGCGCGATTCCGAAGTGCAAGTCCGCGTCCCGCTGTACATAGGCCGTTCTTCATGCATTCTCCTAATCCAATGTGCGCTTTGCACGACTTTCTGAAAAGACTGCACGGATCAGTTTTTCTAAGTTAGCCACAGTGTAAGATTACCTGCTCAGGCTGGCAGTCAATCATTCATGGCCGTGGAGGTGGCATTAAAAGCTAAGTAGATTATGAGCCTTAACAGTGCCGTCTTCATCTCTTTAGCGGTTCCTTGAAGATTGTTACACAGTTGTTGTCGAAGAAGAGTACACGATCGTTAATTGAAACGTCTCCAAGTAATGTTCGCACGGTACAGGTAGAGTCGGAATCCGCAAACGAATGTCGGATAAACAAAGGGTATAGTGGCCACATATTGCAGTATTCAAAACAGTGATTGCAGGTATTGCACAAGGTGGGATGGGAAATTAAGTGGAGGAAAGACAATGGGGACACGGCACGTGATTTATTGCAAACTGTACCCAAGTATTGAATGCGATGGAAAAGTAACCGTTATTCGAACTTCTCGTAGTCGTCCTCTAACTGAAGCCCCGGTTCCAGGACACGTTCACAGCAGGTGGCGGACATACATGTCAGCGGTGGCCGTGGGATATTAGGACATGTGTTAAGATCTATTGTGGTGACATGGTACACATTTCCTATCCGTCGTAGCGAGGCTTGATCTCACTCTACCACACATAATGGAATAACAGTGGGCTCAAGAAGCACATTTTGGGAGAGAGGAAATAACCGTATGGAACAGCATTTAAGGACGTCGTATCGTGTCTGTATGGGGGGTCAGTAAACGAATGGTGGAGAGTTGAGTTCAGTGTCCTTTATTGGCTAGGAAAGCTCATGGCCATGCATGGGAGTAACGGGGAGTAGGCAGATTCTTCGGTGTTTGCACATGTCGGTCGCTATGCCTTTGAGGGCGTGCTGACAACCGCAGACGCAACACATTATGCAGGCCTGCGAAAGCATTACTTCTCCCATTGCGCGAAAGGACAGTGACGTTCGTATCTGACAGGTGGCTATAGAAAATTTTTCATTGGAAGGTACGGAGCAAGAAAATTCGATGACGTCAACAAGTGGCTGTATGACGCATACAGCAAGCCGTTCACCCACGATGCATCACTTGGATGCATCGAGACCTATCCGCGATTGAGGCCCTGTCACTTCAAGTAGTCCTACACATGTCGTCGTTGTTGTGGCTGTAGGAAGAAGGAAGATAAAACGCACAGGCCTGCTACTGGCTCTGTAGCTGAGCCACCTCCGCTGCCTTGTGCGGACAGAAGAGAGAAAGTAGAGAAGAAAAGAAAAAGAAGAGGGAGATAAAGACGTTTGCCGCAACAGCCGTCGTCGACCACCTAAGCGGTGGCGGGTGAAATGACGGCCTACAACAGATAAAAATTCGGTGGCTAGCTAGCCCCCGCCGCAAGTGGCGTTGACCTACCGTCACAGCCCCGTAGGGTCAGGAACAGCCACCATTCACCTCCTCCCACATGTCGTTCGTCTGTATAGTGTTACGAAGCGGCAAGCCGATGAAGACAGGAGACAGAACATGACCGATGACGATGGTAGATGACGTTTAATGAATGTTCGCGGGCCTAGCGCGAGCGCTCCTGCCCGCGCCACTGCCCGCTTCTTCTTCCTTGTAGTCCGTAACATGACCCGGGGCCACCGAGCGATCGTCCCGATCGTGGACGAGGAAGTTTAGCGATGTTAATCATTTTATGGCATGATGATGGGCGTGTTTGGATGCTTGAAGAAGAAGAGGAAGAAGGAAGAATAGAACGGCTTGCCGGTACGATGTCTGATGCGTGGGTGATCCGCCTCCCTTGGAGCTGTCAACCATCCGTCACCAGAGTCCATGGGACCGATGGCTCGAGGTCACGTCGGGCAGCTTGGGCGGGGGTTGCGTGTTCGTGTCCATCTGTTCCTTCGGGTCAGTCGGGTCTTTCGGGTCCTTCATCTCGGTTCTGATCGGTATGTCTGTCTCCTTGTCTTCAGGTCCGGGCTGGGGGCTGGGCGGTGGTATTGTTCAGGTCTGGGCTTGAATGGCTGGGGCGAAGCTGCTCGGCGATGTCCCTGGGCCCTCGGTGATGGTCCCTGCTTGAAGATGGCGTCGATGCTCCAAGGCGAGGATGGGGATGCCATACGCCGCACCTCCAACCAAATGTTACGAAGCGGCAAGCCGATGAAGACAGGAGACAGAACATGACCGATGACGATGGTAGATGACGTTTAATTAATGTTCGCGGGCCTAGCGCGAGCGCTCCTGCCTGTGCCACTGCCCGCTTCTCCTTCCTTGTAGTCCGTAACTATATGTATGCACATGTCGTTCGTCTGTATATGTATACTCGCCACTCACCGATCTACATGTGGCGCCAGTTCTGCAAACTTTGGTGCAAAAAATTTACTGCGACAGTTTGTCGCAAAGCGTTCCGACGACATATACACTTCGAATTTCACGCTTTCATGTCGCGGTTCCAGCGAATGAGGCTCCCAGATGCCGCGTGAAGCATGTAAGCCTACGTGGGATATGCAAACGCACACAGCGAGTACAATACCAGCAGTCAAAATCACATGTGGAGAACCTCACCCGAAAACCTTTCACCTGCCTAAATGTAATGCTATTGCGTTCGTGCCAGTAAGCAACCTTGTGTGCCTCTAATTTTTTTTCTTTGCGCTTCTTTAAGTGTACAGCGATATTTACTTAGTCTATGAAGGAAAGAATGAAGTATCATTCATTTTTACTTCAACTGGCATTGCAAACTGGCATTGCAAAAAAAAGAAAAAAAGGATCAGTCCGGTCAGAGATATGACACGAGAAAGCCATGATAACTGGATTTACCCTCTATGATTACCTTGTCCCTTATGCTGTTATCAACCCATCAAACATGGGGCAGAATTTTTCTCGTGGTTGAAGGTAGGCTAAAGTGAGTGAGCTGCTACGTTATTAGAAGGCGTGGTGCGGAGGTTGCCTTGCAAGTGGTGCTTCTGTAGAATAGTAGCTTCTTCTTCCACTTCTCACTGTGACATTGATAGTGATGTCATAGTAGAATTAAATGTGTGAAGATTTCTTGCTCTGGTTCTGGTTCTGGTTAACCGACTGCTTGCAACGCGCCCCGCGTTTTTCTACCTTAGTTGTTTTCACTTAGTTGTTTGCAAAAGAAATGGGCATGGGCAGGACATGTAGTGCGGAGAAAGGATAACCGATGGTCGCTTAGGGTAACAAACTGGATTCCAAGGGAAGGAAAGCGTAGCAGGGGGCGGCAGAAAGTTAGGTGGGCGGATGAGGTTAAGAAGTTCGCAGGGTAGCAGTTGTTTGAGGTATGCAGTCTCGAGAAAACTACATTCAAAGAGCACGTCTAAGGCGTCATGATAAGCGAACAAATTAGAACGACCCACTGTAGCAGACGATGGCGCAGACGACGTTTTATTCGAGCGCAGACGACGCACGCAGGCGTCCCGAAAGCGACTTGTGTTTGCAGACAGAGGGTTTTGGTTGTCGGCTTCTGCGCGCGGTTCGTTTATCAGTCTGAGTGAAGACTGCATCCAGCCTTAATGTTTGTATTATTTGAGGGGCAGTATTGGAAGAAGAAATGGGCATGGGCAGGACATGTAGTGCGAAGAGAGGATAACCGATGGTCGCTTAGGGTAACAAACTGGATTCCATGGGAAGGAAAGCGTAGCAGGGACGGCAGAAAGTTAGGTGGGCGGATGAGGTTAAGAAGTTCGCAGGGGTCAAGTGGATGCAGCTAGCACAGAACCGGGTTAACTGGAGAAATATGGGAGAGGCCTTCGCCCTGCAGTGGGTATAGTCAGGCTGATGATGATGATGACGATGATATTGTTGTTGATGATGATGATGATGATTTCTTTCTACCTACACTTTGGTTGTATGTGTGATTCTTCTTTAGATACTCTCTAACATCCTGCTTCTGGCATAATATTCATCCATTGTCTTTATATGACCGAAATGACGGCTTTTGTTTTCCTAGTTTCTTTCTTCTGAGATTATGCATATCAAATGGCGCACAGCACAGCGCGTTCAAAATAAGACCAGTAACTAAAATATCATAAAAATAAAACAAAAAGTCACCTGACAGTTCGGCGTCAGCCAGTCGCTCGCGAACTTATTTGGTTTCTCGTGCAAGCTGAGGGAGTCTTTCGAGGGAGGATTAGGCGACACCCTTGGCGCCCGCCAACCTGGCGACGCGGGTCCACTTGCCCCCGCGTCGGAGCGACGCCAGAGTTGCAGTTCCTACGGGAGGGTCGTAGCAACAACACGCGTGCAGCCAACGACTGAACCTTGACGTCTTTTGTAGCGAGGAAAGGGTTTAATGATGCGTCCGTAACGGGTTCGAACTACGCCGATTCGGCTTAGAAGAAGCCATGGTTTTTACGATGGTCCACGGTGTTTTTTCTTTCTGCCTTATTGTGCTTTTCACGTACACAAGCAAATTCTACGCCTTTTGTTCGATGTTGCTCTCCTCCTTTCGCGCACTGGGCTGGCGTGACCATGACGTACGGGATGGCGTTTTTGAACGACACTGTTGGGGCAGAGTTTTCGTACGGTGCTGCCTAGGCAAATTTTCTGGGTGATTTGGTCCCTACTGTTCTCCGAAAAGTTGCGCAGTGCGTAGAGGGTAGCGTCGCTTTTGGGAATTTTACACCAGTTCGTGCAAGCTTGCACAGACTCCTTGTACCTTAGGTTGTACCAGGCGCTTTTTTTAATGCCTAAGACATAGGTTGGTATAGTATGTCATAACCAGAAACACGCGCCTGCGTTGGCTGCTTAAAGGCAACGTTGACCATACGGACTTAAGGCGCGAGGAACATATTGGAAAAGGTGAGGGCGCTGTAGAGGATGTGTTGCTATCCGTGCTCGAATTACGCATGTAGTACAAATAGGCTACATCCTTTCCATTCTAGTCTTATAGTGGAACGCTTAGGCAGCCTCTCCATATATTAATCGTTGTTAGGTAAGGAGAACACTCGTATTCGCCTTTCGCAACCAGTGTACGGATGACGTAAGAGCTCTACTGTACGAGTGAAAACCAGAGCATACAGCCTGTGGCCTTTTGTTAAAGCTGACACTCAAGGGGGCTGTGATGAGGCATGTTTGTGTTATGTTGAACATCTCCGGATCGAGATGGCGCGCAATTAATTTATGTCTACCGGCAGGTCATCTCTGTATTTTAAACCTGGAGAAAATTAATGCAAAGAAAAATCGCATCAAGGGAGGAGAATTAGGAGGGAAAATAGGAAGTTGGTTGTAATGCAGTGATGATGAATTGTTGACGTATTTCTCTTTCCACTTTAACTCCCACCTTCCGCCCTTCCCTTATGCGCGGTTCAGGTGTCCACAGACACTAGTGTGACAGATACTGCGCCTTTCACTTCCTGTGAACCAATTATTGTTATTATTATTAGTGGTAGGTAAGTTTAATGCTAAAGTGAAAGGAATTAAGGTACGAGACAAACTCGTTTAGGTCATCAGGTCCATGTTCCTATACCATGAAAATGTCTACATAGTGCAGTTATATGACCAGTTTTTCTAACAAAGACTTGTGCACAGTCACGCACGTAAGTTACAAGAAATCGTGCACGCCCTCATCTTTTTGTTACCAGATCCTTGAAAATCTTTACGCAAAGTGGGTTGGAGTTGAAAATGCAGAAGTGATCCTTTGCGATTTCCTTGTTGCTTATGAAATATTTGATTGCCATTACTCAATCGCTCTTTTGTGCTAAAAAAGAAAATACATGAAAACTAAAGCTGCTTGCCGTTCAGCTGGTCGCATGACAGAAAAAAAGCGCATTAAAGAAGTAGACGAGAATTATATATTAGGAACATAATTTTTCGCTCAAATTTGACCGCGGCCAGTCGAGTCATTGCTGCAAAGCGTGCTGTTTTTCCCTCATGAGTAATGGGCTCTCAGGTTGCAATTTCTTCAAAATACTTTATTCTTGACGGGGTTCTCAGACCTCCCGTCGCTTGTTCGAAAAAGTCTTAGAGTGAAAATTATGTTTATGAGCTGTCCGCTTTATTGCTTACCGAAAAATACAAAGAAAAGGACGCCACTCTAGACGAAATGTGTATTTCTTGATTTACGTGCTGGACGGTGCTTCACGATGAAAAAAAAAAAGAAAAACAAGCAGAAAAGTAGACTCTTGGGAGTGATACTCGCTGAATTAAAAGGCAGTTTGTTTTGAGCAGCATAGGTGAAGCTACCCTGCCCCCCCCCCCCCCCCCCCCTCCTCTAAAAAAAAAAGAAGGCAAACAAAAATAGATGTTGCGATAATTTGTTTGCAACGGAACACAGCAGAGCTTGATTTATATGCGTCTATACTGTATGACCCTAATGTGTATGCCGATTTTTTTAAGCTGACATTTTGTCGCCTTTGCCTGTTCGGACAGCGGAGCGCATTTTCCTGATCTGCACTCCACGCCAGTCTGGGCATCTTGTTTGCTTTTTTGAGTGCCTAATACTGAATCAATGGGCCGAGAAAAGCATGGGGTCAGTGGAGCACGAATCGATTGCCAGTGATGTGGAATCACTGCAACGGCACATCTAGCTAGGATTTGATGGCAAAATATTTTTTTTTCGCCCGCATTAGTAACAAAACAGCGGCATGCTATGTGCAGTAGGCTGTAAAGAAGGACTTGTTCTCAAGTACCAGTAAGTGCTTGTGAAAGGCATCGCAGAAATTGCGCACCTTAGGAATAACACTTTGACGAGCTGTTTGAAAAAGGAAACGATATAACGTGTGGGCACTGTGTAAAGTTTATTTTTATGAGCTAATATAATCATTTCAAATTTCAACTTTAGTGTGCTGTTACGTGTTTCCCATATTCTTTCCTCAATCTTACCTTTTTTCCTTACCTATATAAAAAAAAAAAAAAAAACATTGCAGCCTACTTGTGTCTTCGTTTCACCATTTGGCCCCAAGGTAAATCAGATGCGCGATATATTAGGGCAAGGAAGGTTACTGGGATGGTTACGTTGTTAACGACTTTCTAACGCTAAAGCGTTCTAGAGCTTACGTTCCCCGAAAACCCAAGGGTCATAACGAAATTCCATGATTGGCAACACTGTGCTGATGTCACACGTAGTGACATCATTCAACAACCGTTGCCAAATGTCTCCCAAGAGATAAAGACGCTTTCGCGAAAAAAAAAAAAAAAAAAACAGAGGTCAAACGTGAACCGAATCACTGCCCTTTCCTCTGAAGGCTGAGTGAGCATCTCTGCAGCATTGGTGTTTGTTCAGTGCGTTAGGCGACTGTCTCTCACCTTAGAGGGGACAACAACAGAACAGTAGCACATTACAGCTGCACTTACCTTAAAATTAGAACCACTAATTAGAACTGCTAATAAGCTCTATTGCGTTGTCTTGCGAAGCAGCTCTACTTTACATGCCCTGCTGATAAAGCTATCAGTTAGCAACAACCTTGGCAACAACCTTGGCAACAACGCACAATCCTCGTACGACAGCTTTACCGCATCAGCTCTGAAAAATACTTGGATGTCCTCTAATCGCTTACAGCCTAAGAGCCGCTACTCCAGGGATACAAACTCGGAAATCGACTGGCTATCCTGCTTTGACCTTTAAGCCCGGTAAAGGTCAAATTGATATTGTGCTTTTCCTTTACTAAAAACCAACTTCTAATTGTTAATTGGTTTGTAGGTCTGGAAACGGGTTGTACTTGTCACACTTGTGGGTAAGCACCTGAACCGCACCGTAAGGGAAGGGTGGGAGATGACAGTGAAAGTGGAAAGAGAGAAAGAGTTTCCACCGCGGTGGGATCCGGAATCATTTCGCCTACCAGATGATCTTAAACATGCATTGACAGCGCACGCACACAATACGCCTTTGCATCTAGCCCCATCGAAATGCGGCCGCCGCGATCGGGATCAAGGCCAGGTACTCCGGTTCAGTAGCCGAAAGGGGGAGAGGGAAGCGACTTTATTGAGACACCAGTCAATGAACGTCAGGAGAAAAGTCAATCTCCCCCATTGCCTCTAGCCGTCGGCCGGAATCCTTTTGGACACAACAGCAGCAAGGACTTGACCGATTTCCTGCTAGACGTTCCGGTCTGGGCTGCAGAGCAAAGCTTCACAGTATCCTAGAGTGCGCGAGCTATCTATACCGGGTTGGACCAGTGTGGACCAATCTATACCAATGTGGACCAATGGTGCTGGCTGGTCGCAAAATTTGTGCTTTGACCTGAAGACTTCAGTATGCCATTCACTGTAGACTACCGGGTTAAAAAACAACTCGTCTGTAATTTCCCCCATATAACCCCCTCTTTCTTATTTAGCCATCTGTCCGATGACGGATACATTTGCTGATTTATCCTCTTTCCTGTTTATAGTTTCGGTATATTCAGAGGGTCGA
Organism: Amblyomma maculatum; assembly: GCF_055883805.1. NCBI lineage: Eukaryota > Metazoa > Arthropoda > Arachnida > Ixodida > Ixodidae > Amblyomma > Amblyomma maculatum. The sequence goes on along the minus strand of NC_139351.1, from coordinate 114,246,102 downwards.
GGGGTCGACCGGTATGTGAGACCTCGGGCTATCAAATGCGCCTCCTCATTTCCTACCTGGTGAGTTTGTGCTCAAAGGAGCACAACCAGTCCTCTGGGTCTTTTTTCCTTGTTTAAAATAAGTTCTAGAAGGCACTTTGGACCACAAAATTGCGATGAGGCGAAAGTCGTTATAGCGCGGTGGATCGTAGCTCCACACTACGCGTCACCACTGTATCCCTCTCTTCTTTCACTCCCACCTTCCTCTCTTTCTTTACTGCATTGGTTGGTTGGTAAACATTTATTAAAAACAGTCAAGGGGCCGAAGACCCAGATCTAGGTGTCGGCCAAGATTCCTTGGAATCTGGCAGCTTCTAGAGCGAGACCGATGAGCGCTCGTTGGTCGTCCATGGTAGAGCTGCGTAGACGAGCCTCCCAAAGTACGTTGTGTGAGTGTTGGCATGTGTTGTGGAGACGTCGAGACCACATGGAGGAGGTCTGCTGGGATATTGCAGCGTTTACACATCGGCATATACCGTTCAGGAAATATAGAATATTTTAGGATTGGGGAAAGTGTCCGTCTGGAGTTGGCGCCATATGACGGCCTCTGTCTTTGTAAGTTCTTGGTGCGGACTTGGATATAGTTTACGAGAACCTGGATAGAGTTTGCGAGAGCCTAGATAGAGTTTGCGGGAACCTGGATTGAGTTTGCGAGATGGTACTTGTGTTCGCGGAGAATTGTGACAGATGCTGCGCCTTTTCTATCCAGTAAACCAATTTTAAACGCCGCTGATGCCTGCTACACTAACGCCTCCTAGACATCTGGGTCTGCTTCTGTTTGCTGTGTGGTGCGGCGTTCTAGGAAGCGGCAAATGAAAGGTGCCGCTCGGACGCCTGGATCGGACGCCCGGCGGGGTCAGCTTTGTATATGCGTGTTGTTTTGTTATTGTTAAGAACTTTATTTTTCCGCCGATGTAGGACGCCACCTACTCCCCGCTCCCGGCACGCAGGCCTATGGAACGGAGGCCGAGGCCTCCACGACTGAAGATAGGCGAAGCGATAGCGTTTCTTCGCAGTTTCAGCTGCCAGGCGGATAGCTTGCTGCTGGTTTGCGGGGTACTCCCAGGCTTCTCTACTATTTATGTTTTCCTTTGCGCCAGGGGAATCAAAGCATTGTCAGGTTATGCGATCCAGAGTACCCCTTTCTCCACAAGTTTCACATTTATCGTCCGCCTTTTCCTCCACTTGTGTGTGAAAAGCCAGACTTGACTTGGAAAGCCATCAGCTTGCACGTGCCACCAAGCGACGGCCTCCTCGTTATTCAACGTTCGCTATGGTGGTAGCAGGGACTTTCTGCTCAGTCTGTAGTGTTCTAAGATTTCCGTATATGTTTGCAGCCTCTCATTACGTAAGTAAAGGGGATCACTAGATCACATAATATGGGAATTGGTGAAGTCACCAGGCAGGGCTAAAAATATAACTAAAGACACCTGGGAGACTCTTCTGCGAAGCGCAGACCCAAGAGCCCAAAAAGATGTTCGACTGGCCGGAGATGCCGCCGGAGTCCAACGACTACCGGCCTGCAACTAAGGCGACTGTCCCACCTTCCGGGTCTAACCCCCGTAGAACATGGACAAATAAACGCTCTCTCTCTCTCTCTCTCTCTCTCTCTCTCTCTCTCTCTCTCTCTCTCTCTCTCTCTCTCTCTCTCTCTCTCTCTCTCTCTCTCTCTCTCTCTCTCTCTCTCTCTCTCTCTCTCTCTCTCTCTCTCTCTCTCTCTCTCTCTCTCTCTCTCTCTCTCTCTCTCCATCCCATCGCAATCAGGTGGCTCTACGGCTGCCCGGAAGTAGTGAGCTCGGGCTAGCTCACACGCCGCATCGTTGAAGGGGACGGATTCGTGCGCTGGGGTCCAAATACTTATAATCCTTCTTTCTAGTTTTCCTTTCTCTAGAATTTTGGCTGCTTCCTTCGAGACCCTCCCTTTTCAAAAGTTCAAGACAGCCATTTTGCTGTCACTAATAACTATGCTGGCTTCCATTCTAACGCAAGCGAGTGCTATCGCAGCTTTTCGGCCGTGCGCTACATTTCGGCTTCTAATGGACGCGGCGGCGGCGGGTACATCGCGGCCGTTGAAGACCACAGCCACCGCCACTCCCGACTTCCCGCTAACCGCATCCACTTAGGCGACCTCCTCTGGCCGGTGACGTCATGACCTGTCGTGACGGTGCATCGCGCGCCCTTTATCGAACGCAACTAGCATTTCATTGAATGCATCAACGTTTACCGGTGTTCTATAATTACTTTACAGGAAAGGGATGGCGCAGTATCTGTCACACACGTTCCCGCTATCCTCACGGTGGCCAAGGGGAAGAATTATGAAGAGCGTTTCACGATCCGGGGCGTGGCGCAGTTGGTAAAGTGCTGGGCTGGGGATCCAAAGGATGGAGGTTCGATTCATATGACACCTATTTGAGTTAGAAAGGATCCATTAAAAGCGTATAAAAGAGGCCTCTGCTTTGCCGATTATGCACCAAGCGTAGGTAACTGAGAAGCACGGCATCAGTAAGGAAACCGCGCTCTACCTTTGAAAGGCGGACTTTGAATCCTTCAAGATCCCAACAGGTTTTGCCGGACAAGGCTCTATAGCTTCCATAAAGTCGCCTCAGTGGCAACGCTTTCGGCTGTTGTGGAGGACACGACGGGAATAAAGCGCGCAGACAAGGTAGAGTCCATAGAAGAAATTTATATTTGAAAATGAAGGCCTAGGGAAATAAGGGTATTAAGCGCTATGTAGGCTCGAGAATACGATCTCTTTCTGAGCCGTAGGAAAATAGCTCCCCCAGATACGTCGCTACGCGGCGGCCAATCTTCATTTTTGGCCCTACGCCAAGTCTTCACGATACACAGACTCCACTTGACGATTTCACTTGAGGAGTTTTGGCTATATCGGTTGCTATGGCAACCACCAGAGAGACTGCTGATGTCACAGTTGCGCACCACCTACAGCTAGTCGAGGCTCCGCCGGCTGAGCTCCGATCACACACAAGATTACCTTGGGAAAAGTCATGGCTGTATGAGGGCTTCCGCGCTATAAAATGAAAATAATTAACGAAGACAAATAAAGGGGCAGTAATTGTTTAATTTCTCAGTAACCATCATACCACATTTGAATGGAAGGCGTGTGAAGGAGCGAGTAATAAAAAGTTGGAAAGAAGCGTCGTTGCAAAGTGCATTGTTATTTTGTAAGGCTGGCTTTTCCGCACTATGACAAAGCACGAGACAGAGCACCCTTTAAAGGAAAGATGAAATGCTTTTCTTAGGCAACAAGGTAGTGGTATTTTCTCCTTCTGGCCTCGGCGAAGCCTTGTTTCCTTAGACGAAAGATGGGCACAGACAGCGTACATCTGCTTTGAAAGTGTGAATGTGTGGAGACGCCGATGAGAGGTTCATTAAACGTTGTTTGCTAATGTCGGGATGGGTTGTCTATGGGCGATTCGTTTCTCTCTCCTCTCGAGAACAGAAAACATGAGTTACCTACGCAGTGCAGTCACTGTGAGCGCTGAGTGAGAGTAAAAGTTTCAGCGATATCTGTTTACTACGCTGTTACGGATGTTAACAGTATCTTTGTCGTATCCGAACACAGCTATTGGGAAATATTTGAAAACAAACAAACAAACAAACAAACAAACAAACAAACAAACAAACAAACAAAAAAGCAGGTCACCCTTAAGACGTAGACAGTTTACAGCACTGTGTCGTATTATCTTTCACTGCCCATGTCTAAGTGCGCTCTGTCCCCCCCCCCAACTACAACACAACACACACACACACACACACACACACACACACACACACACACACACACACACACACACACACACACACACACACACACACACACACACACACACACACACACACACACACACACACACACACACACACACACACACACACACACACACACACACACACACACACACACACACACACACACACACACACACACACACACACACACACACACACACACACACACACACACACACACACACACACACACACACACACACACACACACACACACACACACACACACACACACACACACACACACACACACACACACACACACACACACACACACACACACACACACACACACACACACACACACACACACACACACACACACACACAAATATGCACTACCAATTAGTCCGTTCTACTACCCTTGCAGTTTCGTGCAGTCGCAGGAGCGGAAACCTTGGGAAATGTTAGGTAACGTTTTGCTATTCGATTAGTCGCACCGATGCTTGTGAAAAATATACCGCCCACTGGGTTTATTTTCGAACTTTGTTGTCTCGTTCATTTTGTATTGTCACCACTCCAAATCTTATGAAATTAAGTTAAGCTCTCGTACTTCATCCTTTGCAACCTAGAACTTTCAGCTTTGCTATATAGGGGTCCACTGCACTATTTCGAACCAAATCTCTTAGAGTGTATACTTTCAATAAAGACTACATTTTGTACAAGGTGAGATCATCACTTATAACGGCTTGATGCACAAAGCGGATTTCCAGAAGAGTCATCCGTTTCTGGCATGTGGATGCATTATATTTTTATTCTCACTCCTTTGTTTAGAAATGGGGGGAAGGGGGAGGGGGGGGTGATGCTCATCTCAATATTTTCCTGTCTCTTTGCGGCGTGCTCGCGCTGTGGAACCACGCTAAAGCTTAACTCGATTAGGGCGAGGGTGTGGTCGGTATTTAGTCCGTAGGCTGGCGAGGCCGCGGCCACGCGATGTGCGCCATCACGCCATGTGCCTCGAATGACCTGAATGCCCGAACGGTGCCCGTATGTAGACGGGTGAGGCTATACTGCGAGTAGCAGGTTAGCCGGACCACCGAAAATGATGATCGCAATCAGTATTAAAAAAAAGAAGTCTCAAACGATGGTTATCAAGTGTAAGGGCGGACCGGCCTCAGCTCTTCAGATATTATTGTTTTTCAATATGTTGAGGTGAAAATCACCAGTCAATCGAAAAGGCCGCTCTGTGATGATACCCGCTGATGACTACGCGGTGTTTTCACTTTTGTGCTTTAAAAACGTACTGGCTTGGGCAACGTAACCTAAACTGACGAAGTGACTACACTTAACCTTTGGTAGCCCCTGAAACAAATGAAGTATAGCCGCATAGCAAGGGAAATACCGGCTGACCAGCAGAGAAACGGCGCGGCTCGTTGCTAGTTCGTGTTAGCGTGGATGCTCAGAGTTGCTGCTGATTTTTTCAACGCTTCGTTAATTCAGGCTAAGCTATGTAAAGCTGTACATTTTCTAACAGGCGCATTTTCAGGTAAAATTTCGGTTTGATCTGAGTTCGACAAATATTTTCAGAAAAAAAAAAAGAATTCTGTAAAATAGATTTTTTTTTGTTACCATAAAATAGAGACCTACATGTAAACCCTAAAGTGAGGCCACTGAGTTAGAGGGAGGGGTTCTCCTTCTTGATATAGAAGTAAACTAACACTTGAATTAATCTTCTTCGTGAGGAGTGCAATGCAACCTCAACTTCATTTCACAGAAATCTGGCTTACAAGCCCTTTAGAGTTTACATATAGGTCTCTGCTTTCTGGTAAAAATTGATTTTAATTCTTGCTAAATTTATTGTATGTGTTTCTTCACTATAAGCTGAGGAATGTATATGACTCTTTAGAGTTTGGATATCATTTTGCGTGTAGAAAAGGAGAATAAAGCATATATGCTTTCTTTGTGATGGAGACAAAAATTGAAAATTGAGGGACCCGTGACGAGGCAGCAGTGAAGACAATAAACGACCACACGAGCCGAGGCGTTCATATAAACTGTTTCTTTGTATTTTAAGTGGTAGCTTATCTAGCTCGTTCGTTCAAAAACCCTCTAGCTTAGTAGTAGTAGTAGTAGTCGGCACCGCGTCTCGGAAAGAATCAGGGGCTGCGTGAAAAAAACTGTGTCATGGTAATTTTGGGTACCAATGATTGATGACTATTTTGCGATAGGCGATGGCGAGGTAACGATATAACCAAATTGATTAATCTATGAAAAAGAAATGAAAAAAAGGAAAATGTGCGTTCAAGTTGTCAAAATGCTCTGAATGAAAAGCCAATTCACGATGATGCTAATTAAGAAACCTTAGAGTGTAATTAATAAATTAATTGAATTACTGGAAAAAGTGAAAAGTGTGTTCAAAAGTATCAAACCGCCCTGGATGGAAAGGCAATGTTTGTTGATGCTAATATCGATGTTAAAAAACAAAATAGAAATAAATAAAAATAAACATGCATAAAGTTGAGAATAGAAGTAGATACAAAAAAAAGAAAAGATTAAGAAGTGAAAAAACGTCCGTTTGTGTGAAATGCTGTTACGTCATACCTTCCACAGCGGAATTTTATTTATGGCCTTACTGAAAGAGATCTAGTGCAGCAGCATACATGAATAAGATAAGTGATTAGACGGTATAAGAAAGACTATCACCTTTTGCCGATGGGGTCCGACTTTACCACTCCACATGTCGCATATAATGGTTTTCCAAATAAGCTACGGAGGCGGCTTTTCACTGGTCTCTTTTTTGAGAGGGAGGGGTAATTTACATTAGGTGTAACCTAACCGTGAGAGCGTCCTCCAGCCCCCTGCTTTACCCTATCGGTGGGCGGGGGAGCGTCCTGTTACACCAAAAATGTCAGATAGAGTGTGATAGGACGTTGAGGTAGAAGGGTGGGCTACATGTAGCAAAAATACCCCTAAAAGTAGGTAACTGAGCAGCAGCCGCTTTAGCTCTCTTAGTAGTCCACCGCACGTGACTAGGTAGTTTTAAATTTATTCTTCATCACTTGCGTTTGTGCTACTAATCTCTCACGGATGAACGCCACAAATGAAGAAACAAAGCAAAAAGAAAAGCCCACGGATTCTATAGCTTTCAAATGACCTCTCACTGACACACTGACGTTGTTGGAGCTCGGATTCATTGAAATGTGGCCGGCTCGACTGGGATTTGATCCTTGGACTTCGTGCTCGGCAGCCTAGCTCTAAAGCTGCTGAGACTGAGCCTTCACAGAATGTAGTGCGTCCGAGTTTTCTCCACCAAAAGCAAGCGACAGGGGTTCAGTCTGTGTTCGGCTCGGCGTTATAATGCGCAAAAACCAATGACTCCATCTGCACCGCATAAGTATCGCAGCCCATCTGGGAACCGAGAACAAGCAAACATATAGGCGCGCTCGACATCGGTGGGAAAAGAGCCGTTTTTTGGGTGGGTCCGTTCGGGGCCGCAGTACCGTCCGCGCTTTCGGCGCGAGGCTGGTTGCCGGGACGCATAGGGTTGGGTTGAGACATTTTGTCTTGGGCGTAGCACCATTAGGGCTGGCGCTCCAAATGTGCCCCCTATTTGCATGCCTGGTCAGTGACCCCGAATGTCTGACGGAGGAGCAAAGCCCCGGCCGTGGTCTTTGGTATGAACGCATTTAGTCAGAGTGTGTGCATTTTAGTTGTTTACAATCCATATTTGCTTTTTTTATATCGTCTACATTTATTGCCACTGCTTTCATCACAAGCGTAAATTATTATCGGAACAGAAAAACGAGTTTAGTAGGTTCTAAGGGAATATTATTATCGGAATGGGTGTGGAAGGTGAAGACAGATAACTAAAAGAAGCAAAAACGGAACGATCTGATAGACTAAGAGTCCGGAAGAAAATTAAGAAAATGATTTTGAATGTACGAGCTCCCCCCTTCTCATAGTATATTTTGCTTTATTAATACAGACATGCATTTAACGTTTACGTTACCGGGGTTATGAAGGCAGAAAATGGATGGTAGCATTCTGTCTTTGGAGCTCGGTCTCTCGAAGCCTTTTGAGCGCAACGATTCGACAAGCCAAAGGAAAGAGGCATGCTTTTTGTACACTAGCGTCATCCATAATCTGTTAATGTGACTGACTAATTTTTATTAATAAAGAGTGAGGCTTTAGACAGAGCGAAATTTATCATTCAGATGAGCGTGAAGTACAGGTGGGGAACCAAACAAGGAGACTTAATAAAATGATGAGTTTTACAGTTTTAGTGGATCCCTATTCTCATATCGGGTGTCTCAGCAGAGACTTAAAGAAAAGTCTTAAAATAAGTATCTTTAAACAGAAAAACGATCGCAGCTACATACTCCCAGCCTTCGCGGACGTAATTTGCGTACTATAATATCTTCAGTAAATAACAAATGATCAAAACTTGCTAATTAACGTGTTTATCAAAACAGTTGTGTGCTTATTCCCCTACATTGAGAAGTTTAAAAGTTGAATTAAGACAATGCAGCATCAGTTCTTGAGGCAAAATGAACTAAACTTCTTAAGAAGTGCAGCGCGAGGAATTTTAGCGCTTTTTTTTTTTCTCTCGCACAAGACCGAAATTGAGAGCGATAGACAGGCAAGAAGTTCAGTGCAGACGCGACGTACACTGATGACACATTGCGATGACTGCGGCATCCGATTTGAACTGCATGGCATTGTGCCACGTCTTGTACAATATTTCACCTCGCAGCTTCGTGCGAGGAAAACCACTGTCTCTTCCAATTGCGTGACGGTTATTTCAGAGAGCGACAGCACAAAAAACTTCGACAGCATTGCAGAGATCTGGACTGGAGAAGCGAGAAAGTATGTGCGTTGGACATTCTAGCGAGTTCAGCATAGAACTCCGGTGAACTTTGAGGCGTTTTACGGAAGTCTGGGTGTGTTCATGCAATGCTCGGTCGCCCGCAGCCATCGCTTTCGCTTCACGCATAGCACTTATCGAGTTTCTTGACTCGCCACTTTTGAGTCATGACTAGACACTAGTCATGCCGATGGCTTTTAATGACCTAGACAAGTAATGGACTCAGCGCCGTGATTCAACACTTTTCAGTGTCATGACTAAATGATGTATGCAAGTCACGAACTCCATAGTCATGCACATTGGACCTTCAATATGACTGATTAGTTACAAGTGACTATGACATGACTAAACTGTAATGACTCTCAAGACATGACATTCATATACCACTTGTCATTACATACAGATTCATGACTACCAGTATCGTCTTAATGTGACGTCACATTGCACGTTACATTTGGCTTCCACGTTTTGCGAACAAGCTTTCGCAAACATAGCCAAGTAAGGCTTTCGCCTTAATAATGCGCGTGACAAGGCACAGCGGAGCTGGCATTTCGGACTAGGCCCCATCACGGCAGTACGTCAGCATCGGACTTCCTATCTTTACCGAGCTTCTTGCACGTTCAGGGTGGTCAAAATATTTTTCGCGCGAAGACAAATTACCATATTTCCCCGTGCTGCGAAACCTTTGAAAATAACTTTTCTTTGTTTCAAGCGAAATATGACATTGTAATTTCCACGGCTTCAAATTTCCCATTAGGAGAAACTATCGAACTGCATTAATTAGAATGTTACAGGGTTTAGTCAGTTAGTTAGAGAGTTAGAGAGTTAAATTAGTTGTACAGTAAATTGTGTCCGTCTAGGTGGAGAATTTGTTCTTGTGAGCGTATATTCTTGCCGTATTGAACTGCATATTTTAAGAATTCCTGAAAGTGTTCGCTGAGACAAGCGGCGAAGAAACCATAAGAAACATTAAACGCAATTGACCGAAGTGCTGAGCAGTTAGTTCCCGTCTATCAACATGAAAGGGCAGCACACAATGACGAGGAAGGCAGAGACAGATATAAAGCAGTGGCTGTTATTTTCGCGTAGTTTTTTCATCTTTATGTATTTATTGATTTCTTTCTTTCTTTATTCATTTCCTACGTTTTATAGATTATATTAAAGGTCGACGCAGTAGGGCAAACAAGGGAAAATGAGCAAATAAAAAGAAGCACACACGGTCTCTTTACATGTCAAGTCACTCGGTCGTCTAATATCGTTTTCTTGCAGCACACGACAGAGGGTAAATTTAACTGCTGAAGACCGACTGAAGCGCTGAGCGAGATAACCAAAATGATGGTGGTGCCTGCAGCGTGTATTTAAACTGATAGATGTTTTGCAAGCTCAAGTGGTTCGTTATTTATCAGCCAGGAAAAAAAAAGATATTGGCGAACTTTGGCGAAAGCTAAGAGGCTAAAGCATAACTTAGCTTTAGCCTCTAGCACTGCTGCACCACAGCCTTTGATCTGTGTATTACTAAACATATGTGGAAATTATTGTTCACGTCGAGCTCTACACCATGGTAAAAGGTGCTAAAAAGTTTTGTCGGGCCAGTTGGTTACGCATCCGGTATCGAACAGCGTGAACAGTCCCAAGGACAAGTGACGAGGAAATAGACGAATACAGGACTGTGTTCGTGTTTTCTTGCCTATGGTGCTTGTCTGTGCTCGCTCCGTTCGATACAACAGCTAAAAATGTCTCGTAGTAGAACGCTTCGGCATCATTTCTGACCGAATGCCTGTTGCTTAACTCGTACTAAGATGTCAGTGGACGTTCCTCTCTCTCTCGTGCGTCACCAAAATGAGTAAGTAGAGAGGACGTTCTACTTATCCGAAATCGCTTCCAATTGCAGAGCTTCGCGTATCCTGCGAGCCGGTACACGCCTCAGGCATCTATAAATCTGTAGATAGTACCCAGCGTATAGTATCACATTTGGCAACGGTGAATGAATCACCATCAAAATCGAAAATCATTATGTAAAAAATTGGCCTCAGCAACAATGCGCTAGCCTGAATATCAGGTTGTTTTGCCTGGACGCCATCTTAAGGCCTGAATTCCGCAACCCTTGTAGATTACGTTTTGACTTCGCTTTCAAAATTATGTTACGAAATGCAGTTTTTGTAATATTTTGAGCGGTTAATATTTTGCGCACCAAAATTAAAACTCAACATCTGCAGTGTCTTCATTGAGCTTCGTATGCGTTGGGTTATGGCGTTAAGGGGAATATTAAAGGTATGCATATTCACTCACGAACTCACACTTAATTGTTTTATGCAATCTCTTGTCTTTCATTTTGCTAGTGGCAAAGGAAGTCGCAACCGATTAATTTATTTCAGGCCTCCGGTAGCTTGCCGAGGTCAGCGAAGCAGAGATTGACAGCAGCAAGCCGCCGACACAACTGCAGGTATCAAAGCGTGTTTAATTGTACGATTCTATTAGTGATGCAATTAACAAATAAATCTGCTGATATGTTTAGTACCATTTGATAACTGGAACATTGAATAATTCTGAAAGAAATACAAGAACAAGCGAGGTGGCATTAACAGCAAGAGGCTAAACATTTTACACTATTGTCACTCCGACATAAAAAGAAAATAGCATGCAGGCTCACCTTCTAACGCAAGCTTTCCACCTCTCTGGTACCGCCACCGGACGGCAAGGAATTGAACAGCTCGGAATTAGCCTTCCCAGCAATACGCAGATTACGGCATTACATTCTAAAAATGCAGTTGAGCCTATAGTAGGAAACATCATTCACAGCATAGAAAAAATCACAACGCAAGGCCAAACCATAATATTTTGCTAGGCTCCTAGCCATGTCGGCGGGATAGATGGTAACGAAATAGCCGACTCATGTGCTGCACAAGCTTGAAATAAGGAAATAAAGAAAATACACATCCCCTACAAGGATTCTATCAGGCTAGTACAAAGAAGCTTGGGAGAGAAATGGCAGAATAAATGGAATAATGAAAAGAAAAATAAACTATACACACAGTAAACCCATAGTAGGAGAATGGAAATCATGTACACAGAACGAACGCTTCAGTGAGGTGATTTTGTGCCGTCTTCGAATTGGACATACACACTTGACACACAATTTCTTACTGAGAAAAGAGCAAAAACCATTATGCGAAAAATGTGGAGGTGAGCTCACCGTGAACCACATTTTGATCTCGTGCACAGGACTTGAACAGTTAAAAAATATTTTACTCCATTCTATAATGAACGCATCCCATTCCACCCCTGATTACTGTTAGGACACAACCCACTTGTTGAAATTTCATCTGTTTTTAGTTTTCTTAAAGAGTTAGGGATTCTACATAAGCTGTAATTTTCTGAACACTTTTCATTTTCACTCATAAAGAAGCTTAACAACCTCGTGTTTGGCGCATGATGACCTTAGTTGCCTATGTGCCAAAAAACCCAACACAACGCAGCAGAGACAGGAATATATGACAGGAATATATGTCCTTCCATATGAATGGAAGGACAAACTCCGTACCATGCCCCTATCACGCAATATTCATCTCGAATATCATGAGGTAGGACGAAAAGCACGAACCAGGATGATAAATAAGAACCTACAAGCCCAATTGCGGCTTTGGCTCGTCCGCGTCCTGTGTTATTTCCTGGACGTTAATAAAGTATTATTAAGTATTAAAAAAAAACTACTCCAAGGATAAAGGAACTTTGTTTGTTGATGCTGCGGGTCTCTGCGAAGGTATCACAACGCTAGCCGATATTTTCCTAGGCCGTAGGTAGCGGGATTGACGGCTAGAAATTTATGAGACGCTCCACAAATCAAGGAGGCAGCGATCGCATTAGCCGCAACACACACCGATTCCATATACATCGTTACCCGACTCTCAAACAACATACAGAAATTACATGGGAGGCCTGGTTTCTCCCTTGGCCTGTAAAATCTTATCCCAAGCCAGACACCAGGCCTCAGACAGAGAAATGGGTATCTGGTCATCAAGGGGTAGATGGAAACGAGTGTGCACACATCGCAGCCCGAACATTCCTCTCCCGGGATCTCTCATCACTTCCCTTACATTACCACCCCCAGCCCCTCGCTACATATCGCGAGATACCGCAACACGCCCTCTTAGCGAGACAAAAATTCCCAGCATCTGATAAAGGACTTGATATACCAGAGGAGTTTCACCTCAGGCGGTTGCAAACATAGTCAAAGACCATTTTGGAATAACAGCGCCTACCTTGACGTACCTTGATAGTCAAAGAACAGCCCTTCTAAGCTGTACGTAACTAGTCCAGGTACTTTCTCAGCTGAATGCATATTTTGCGATCAGAAAACAAACATTTACCATGTGATATGGACTTGCCAGCAAAACTAAACCATATCCCGTAAATAAAACCCAACGTGGGCTGATTGGGAGGTGGCCCTGTACAAGCTCTGACCATACGGCATAAAGAACCTTGCTTGCTAGAGCTAAGAACGCGGCATCAGCCAACGGAGTCCCCGACTGAGGATCCGACCAACCACGCCTTTAACTCATAACCTATTTTCTCAAATACTGCTAGTATACAAACAATGCCTTAATAAATCAGCATTTACTTCTATGCTTTCTAAGTTTTTAAGTTCGTTCCTCTTTGTCTGAATTAGAGTGATTCGTGTCCATCTTATGGCTATAACTTACCCTTATAGGGTAACCCTTCACTTCGGTACCCAGGGCAGTGGACCGTGCTCTAGATGATAAGTTGTGTTAATGCTTTGTGAGTAAAAAGTAAAAACGACTGAAAACTGGGTTTGAGTTTAGTGTAGAGGGCATATTGGAGAACAGTTTTCTGGAGTTTGGCAAATAAAGCTGTGTTTCCGCCGGAGGCGCAACCAGTTTCCGATCAGCACCTGTCGTTCTCATTTACAAAGAGAAAAGGTGCTTCAGTAATGGTGCGTAAAATAATTAGGGCCATACAGAGCAACTGAAGAGTGAAGGGCTTCTTGACGGAGTTATTAGGGGGACAACTTTTATCCCTGAGCTTCGACACGGAGAGAGAGGAACTTTCCACTGGAAAAGAGAGAATTAAGCTTGTGGTCGTGCTACTCTAAATGAGGAAGGAAGTTGTGGGAGAGAAGGAAGGAAGGAGGATGCGAGGTGCAGAAATTCGAAAACATAAAAAAAAATGGTAAAAGCGATAGCCGAGAGCTTGAGTTAAAAACTGGTGATAGTACTTTATAGCGACGCAGTGCTCTTCTAACAAGGCCTAGGGGTCCGTGGAGATGTGAGTGGGATATACAATAAAGCTATTAGACAAAGAGAAAGAAAGGCAATGGGAGCATTTCGATAAGCAATAATGGGGGTAAAAGAGCCCGCACAGAAACGTTGAGGACGCGATACCTGATCACTGCTATGGAATGGAACGCATTCATCATTTAGAATAAATATAAAAAGCCAAATAAGGCCGATGCAACGGAACAAACTTTAGAAAGGCATGAATCAGAACCGGAATTAAAGCCGCGTCTGTATTCGAAGCCTCCGTGGAACAATCGCGAATCAAGGTTGGAAGTTTTGGGGCAAATGGCTTACAGAGGCCGATGTAGTTTGCGGTCAGACAAAGGCAGTCACACGAAAACTGCAACGACAACAGCAAAAAAAAAAAAAAAAAAGGCAGAGGGAACTAATAGAATCAAACAAAAAATCGCAAAGAGGCAAACTGAAGAGGAATCTTTCTAGTGAGGGTCCTTGTTGTACCATCCAACGCCACTCGGACTGTTGCAGCCGTTGGGAGCAGCAGGGCGTTCCCAAGTTTCCAATTAGGGCCTTCGTGCATGGCAGCAGAGCCCTCTTTGTAGAGAAGACCGTAACCGCCGCACTATAGTACGCTCTCTTCCTTGCTCTTCTCCTCCATGCTCTTAGCATGGAGGAGCGTACTCTCCTCCATGCGCTCGCTTCCTCGCCCCTCCCCTTCCTTCTCTCCCTCGGTGCCCAGCTGTTCAAGAGGGCAGAGGCAAGTTTTGGAAATAGCCCAAGAGCCCTCGTGTGCTCGCTTTGAAGATCTCCGCGTGCGAAGAAGGGTATGTCGGTGCGAAACAGTGCCAGTTGTGTTTCAATGGCAACACGTGCCAACACCCCGTACTTTTGTTCGAGCTGTTGCCTGCGTCGCGTAGCGGAAGTACTGCTCCCCTCCTCTTCTCGGCTTCGGTGAAAGACTTCGTCTTCTCTGCGCTCGTAGGTGTTTTGGGTAGAGCGCGTAGTTTGTTTGTGCCGGTGAAACACCGAAAGGAAAAAAAAAAATAGTGACGAGACAACCGGCGCTGCTGCTTTACGTTATTTTACCATGCGTTTCTTCTTCTTTGTTGTCACAACTCTGCCACCATAAGTTTGGTTCGAAGCTGCGGAGAACGCTTCGAGGTAAGTATTGACACGTAGTCGGCAAATGCATCTGCTGGAAACGCGCTATCTCTGCCTGTAGTTGAGAGCGCCTTCCTGTGGAATCTGAGCGATGCCGTATTCACTCCGCGGGAGTGTTCGAGCTACTTGATAATATTTTATTCACACGGCTAACGAAGTTGCTGCTTACTGTATGGGGTCTACTGTTGTTCGTTACCTTTGCTGCTGGTAAGCAGCGGAAAGTCGGTTATTTGGCACGATGGCCTTCTTATGCCTGATTATATATAACTAACTCATTATTCACGCGGAGCTGGCAAGTAATATAGGGAGCTTGCATGAAGCGATGCATTCTGGGTAATCCGCCATGATGTTGTCGCGGGCAGCAGATGACGTAGCACGGCACTACCACACAGCCCCGTCTACTACAATGCTGGCGCGATCAAACAAGCCGACTGCTGGTTCTTCACGATTCCAAAAATACGTCTGCACGAGGGCGAGAAGGCAAGGGATTCCTCTAGCGACGCCGTCGCGAATGACTCGCACAGGCCTACACACGCCAGATAGACGCCAATCCGGGCAAGTATCAAACTACTTGCCAGAACTAGAAATCATGAATGTCGGCGATGTCGACGGGTGGCCAAATCCAGACGCATAGTGCATTCAGTCGTTCTCGCGTAGCTTGAACAGGCTCGCGTCGCACTGCTTTGCGTTTCTTCATAGCGCGGCAGATTTTTCGGGCAGAGCGTCGACACGTTCCTCAGGAATCTGCCGACAATTGCACGCACGTAAGGGCAGCGCACGAAAAGCCGCGTATTTGCTCGGTGGACCGTCGAAATCGGCAAGGCACTTTCCGTTTTCGGCTGCGCTGCCTGTCGTCTGCAGCCAGCATGGATAGCATGGAAGAAGGCAGCCAGTGACAACATCATGGCGGATTACCCAGCATGCATCGCTTCATGCAAGTTCCCTATAGATGGTTAGAGCGTGCAACCCAGGGCTTGTACCCCGCCGCGGTGATGCGGTAGTTACGGGTCTCGACTGCTGTGCTCAAGCAGGCAGGATCGAAACCCGGCCGCGGTGGCCGCTTTTCGGTGCAGGCGAAAGACAAGACGTCCGTGTGCTGTGCGTTGTCAGTGCGCGGTAAAGATCTACACAGGTCAAAATTGCCAGGACTCTCTATTACGGCGTCCCTCGTAGCCTTAGTCGCTTTGGGACTTTATCCCCCATAAACCTAAACCCAACCGTAGTACCTGTCGGTAGAAAACCATGAAGCACAACATGGTTGGATACAGTAAGCGAAAAGACAGGATGAAAACTAGTTGAAATCAGTTATAATGACATCAATAAGCTTTTAAGAGCGTTAAGCTCTTACTACATACATTTGCCTGTTCCTCGCCTGTTTCTTCGTCTCTCTCAGATTCAAGATGGCGACCAAATCACATGATTACAGTCACGTGACCACCCATGCAATACAGTTCACTAACTGGTCCAAGATGTGTGGCGCCGGGGAGCCGCGGCGGGCGAATCAGCGCGCGTAAAGAAGTGCGGGTGGTACCAAACGAATCGTTGCTCCGTGATGTACACGTTGGTACCAGAGATCTAGGATTGAACTCTGTAAAACTCGAGCAAAGCTGTTTATTACCTCAATCCATAGAGAGATTTAAGAAAGAAAAATAAAGCGGTGGTTGTTAAATAAATGAGAAAAGTTAGCCGATCGAATCAAGTCTAGTAGGGAGCCCCGTGCGTCCAGGCAATATATCAGTATGATTTGTTTGGCGGGAGACACGTTTCTGCCAGGTCCCGAATTGTTGGCTTCAGCGCCGGGCAAACACGCAATTAGTGGTGAAAATCTGCCTGAGTGTTTTGAGGGTAAGTCCGTTGTGCTTACCCCCAATGTTATTTTTCCTTTATTTTTTTTTAATTGCCCACGCTAGCTTCAGTTTTTTGAGAGTGGCAGACAGGACACCCTGGGCGGGGTATATATGTGCCGAAATTGAGGTCATCTACTAGTGACGGTAGGAGTGAGGGCAACCTCGACTCGGATCCTCCGAAGCGCAATTTCTTCTGCATAGGTAAGACCGCGGGGGAGAGCTAGATCACACAGAGAGACGAGATGACGTGTGCGACGCCGGAGGAGCTCCTTTCTCATGAGAAGCGAATTAGCATCATCCTGCGTGAGGACCGGGGCATTCATGAGGATGGAATCCCCAGACGGATTGCAGAATCTGCAGAGCTTTTTCTTCATGAACTCAGCAGGTCACGTGGGGCCCACTCATTTCGATCTAGTTGTGGGATGAGAGCGGCCAGACGATGTATATTCTGGCATACTATATATGTTTTAGGCTGCGGCTGATTCGCCGGAGTAGGCATTTTGCTTGAAAGGTGTCAGTCCAGATGATAATGTGGGCCGTAGGAAGCAAGGTAAAGGCGGCCACAGTATGAAACGCTTCTAGGATAGCAGCCAGCCCGGCACAGAGGGAAGAAGGAGGTTCCGCGAATGTAAACTTGGTGGTCTTAAGTGCGCAATCTTGTGGACGGCAAACTGCAGTTGTCATTTCGCTGCCACGATGCTGGCATCTACAAACGTAATGACTGAGCCGTGGGGTAGGTGGGTGCCTTGTACTAGGATTCTCTGGTGTAAGAACAACTCCTCATGATATAAGGTTGGTCGACGAAGATCAATAGGTTTATTGTAGCTCAGCTGGACAAAATAGTGCGGCTGGGAAACTTGTGGTGGCGGTGACAGTAAGCTTATTCATTGAAAAATAGAGGACGGTTTTCTTCCATCAGCCTCTGGCTCTGTGGGTAAATAAATAACGTGAGTAAAGAAAGCCCAGCAGTTGTGAACATTAGGTGGGGAAATACTTAACGCTCATGCTAAGATGCGTTATATCATACCACGTCACACTGGCGAGTTAGGTGCCCTGGAAGGTGACATGGCCAAACGGTTATTGGTCGCCGAGATGTGTGACGTAAGAATACCGCGTGACATGGCCGAGTTTGCAGGTGCGCTGACAGTTATGACGAGAACAAGGACTTCGGGCCGCAAAGGCAGGAGCCTGCAGCAGCAACGTTGCTTCTAATGCTTTCGTATTCCTCCTACGCGCACTAATTATTTCTATTTACCTTATTTATTGAAAATTAATTTTCACGATTGGAGCAGTGTTAAATAAGAGAAGGTTATCTCTGTCCGCACGCAAACGATAACGCGTAGCGCACCGACCTTAAACAGTGTACAAATGACTAAGGATAAATATTCATTTTAATAAATAATAAATACAACGGTTAATGATTAAAGAACGTTACAGGCTCTTCTTACGTAAACGAGACCGAAAATGATATTAGAGCCACTGCTGAAAAAAAAAATTAAACATAAGCGATGGCTGAAATTTCAGAAATTGTAGCGACACAGACAACTGCGGTACATATATATTATGAATTTACAGGTACGCTTTCTCTATACATGATCGGAAGATGGCAAATGGCTGATAGGATCAATGCCTCAAGAATGTTCCTGCGTAGTTAACAATCATTTCTAAGTTTACCGCAGCACGATAAACCGACCAAGAACAATGAATGGATTGGAGTCTCAGTACCTTGCAAATTAACTGTCGCGCCTCCGGTCCACAACTTTATAAAAGTCGGCTTTTTCAAGAAATGTTCCCTTTGTCGTTACTCATTCTAATTGCTTTAAAAATGTTAAACCTCATATACGTTTGCTATTATTTTACATATTTCGACAGACGATTTTGAAATTTCTGACTAGTTTAAATCTGCTTTAAAACTTTGGTTGGTTGGTTTGTGGGGTTTGACGTCACGAAGCGACCCAGGCTATGAGAGACGCCGTAGTGGAGGGCTCCGGGAATTTCGACCACCTGAAGTTCTTTAACGTGCACTGACATCGCACAGCGCATGAGCGCCTTGCTTTTCGCCTCCATCGAAACGCGGCCGTCATTTAACTTCCGATACTGCCCATCAGCATGGAGGCACTCAGCGAAAAATAAAAAAAAAAAAAAAAGGATTAAAATAAATACATCTTTCTTTTGTATTGAGTAGGGGGTAAATTTTAATGATTCGTATTTGTTTCTTACCGTTTTTCCATATCTACTTTGCATTATATAGCGCTTACTGAATTAAAGGGCAGTCGCAACACATGTCATAAAATTTTGACGAAGACCACGTCGTAGGCGAGTCTGTAAGGAAATAACCAATCAATTATGGTAGTCCGAAAAAACGAACACAAGAGTCCAATTCTGTTTAGTCCGTAATTTATTGAACGGCGGTGGTGGCGAGAAATTCACGCGCTCGGTGCAGTCCGCGCCGAATTTCGAGCGCAACGCTCTCATGCCACGGGCGCACGAGTGCCGGAGACGTTCGTCGTTGAGGTGATATTTTGCGGTGTGTACTGCGGCCTCGCTTCTCAGGACTAGAAGTGAAGCATGCCGCAAGAGCTTGCTATGTGTTTGCCGAGAAATGAAGGAAGAAAAGGTGGAAGGAGCGGGCGTGGGATTTGAAGCGGGTCAGGGCTGTGTGTTAGGGGGGGGGGGGGGGGGGTGCATTTCCTGCGTTCGCGGTTTCGTAATGAAAGGTCGCTGACTCGACGCTACGCTACCCAGTGTAGCGTGTAGTGGCGCGCGTTCGTTCGCGCGGAATGCCGTGAGTTGGCGGATTTCTTTTCTCTCTTTCTTGTATCTTCTCTTTGGGAAGCAAGATTGGAAAAAAAAAAAAGTGCTTAGGAAGTGAATGGAAGCAAGGAAACAAGTGCGCCTATGCGTCAGGATATTCGAGGTATGCCGTAGGCTCGACGGATTCACTTGCAGCTGTGTAAGTTGATTTGCTTCTTATACACCATTTGATTTCTGTGAGCTCTTGATGCGTTTGGTGAAATCGTTTTCGGGGTTGCACGTGCATAATATTTTGGGGGCGAGAACTGACTGGAAATGCAAACAGAAGCTGGCGAGACGGGTCTGATTTATCGAATTTTCCGCCCTGCTGACCATTTCAAACTAGTTTTCCTCTAATTTCGTTTCGACCTTCTTGAGCCCTGGACAGTGACGTTGTTGAAAAGCTTAGCGCCTCTGGGGACGCTAAAGTGAGTTTGAGGGCACGTGACCCACTATTCGGTTTTATGTTTAGATCAATTCGTTGCTAGGCTTGAAAGCTGGGCAAGTCTCGGTGTCTCGTTCAAAGCGGTGGTGTGGTGGGGGCTAGGGGAGGCGAATGGGCACGAGACAGGGCTGAGATTGATTGATTGAATGTCCTTTATTGAATGGGAAGGCTCATGGCCATGGTTGGGGATAAAGGGGAGTAGACATAATCTTCATTGTTTAGGTCGTCACTCGAATCACATTGCTCTAACCAGGCCACTAAGCGAGCCATACTTGGCAAATATCATCTGTGTGTTAGCATCAGTTTCTATAAGGGAACGGTAGTTCAGGCGGTAGGGTTCGATCTTGGGGCGTCCAGTAGAAAAAGCAGGGCATTCCCAAAGTAAATGAGATATGCCGCCGCAGGTTAGAGTCGTACAGTGGGGGCACGTAATCATTTTCTCCTTATACTGACGCCAGCGGGCCATAATACGTGGCGTGTAAGCCGCATGGGCGATGAGCTTATTCAAAAATACTTCTTGACTTCGGGTGAGGTGGGTTCTTCTCGTAAAAGGTGGGTCTGGTGTGGCCACCTGCATGCGATGCTGACTGAGGCTACGAAGACTGGTCCGAGTATAGTGCATAAGGGCAAGAGAAGGGGTGAATTGCCCGCCCAAGGTCGAATAAGGATGAAGCAAGGGGGGTGGGGAAGTAAATGTGGACATCCCACCTGCCAAGGCAGCCGCGGTGTGTGCCGCCGCATTGCCCCCTGATTCGTCTGAGTGACCTGGGGTCCAGTGAATAGCGACAGTTCTGGTCGCGAGTTGGTGGCGTTTAAGGAGGCGCTGTATAGCCGTAGCTGTTCCATCTTGTGAACCCGGAGTAGCGATTTCCTTGTAAGCTTCAGTATGCTTTTTTTTTTTTTCTCAGGAAGGCAATTCTTCGGCGAAACTGCAAGATATCATAAAATGTGATTGCGCGAGCCCAATAGTGCATTAATTTAGATATCGCGTTCTAATCTAATTCAGCCGATAACCTTCAGTTCTTGTGCAAGCCATCGGTCGTTTGGGTAAAAGAAAAAAAAAAAAAGCTATTCTGACGCACATGTAGGTGCTCCTTGCATGGACGTAGTTAGGCCAGAAATGAATCACATTCAAGCATACCTACCATCCGCCTCGCCGGAATGGTGCAGAGCTCAGGACGCCCGACTACTCTGCCCAGTAATGCGGGATTGAATCCCGGCTGCGGCGGCCGCTTTTCGATGGAGGCGAAAAGCAAGGCGTCCGTGTGCTGTGCGATGTCAGTGCCCGGTAAAGAACCCCCCCCCCCCCCTCCCCCCCAGTTGGTTGAAATGTCCGTAGTCCTCCACTGAGGTGTCTCTCAGAGCCCGAGTGGCTTTGGGACTTTAAACCTCGCAATTTAAACCATACCTACCAACATCCTGGTGGTTTTCTGTTGGCGTCTTGCGCGTGGAGAATGCGCGCGCGAACGCGACAATGTTCTCGGGTCCTATAATTGATTTAAAACTTTACTGCCACTGTTATAGTAGGTTTTCCTACTCCACTATTCAGGTACGCATACCCGAATAAGGGGCTGGGACTCCGCGACTAGAAGCGCGCAAGAATACACTGATTCTTCGTGGCCGCAGCCGCCAGGCGAACGACTTCTTTTTGGGTCTCACGGTTTTTGCTTTGCAGAAGGGACTCCCAAGCTTCCGAATCTTGAATATTGGCCTTTGCGCCAGGCGGAAAGGGGCATTGCCAGATTACGTGGTCTAGTGTACCTCTCTGTCCCCAAGTTTACAGTGTTCTTGCAGTCTGTCCTCTACTTTTAAGTGGAGCAGCCATACTGGGTTGGGGTAATTTCCGGCCTGTAATCTGCGAAGGCTTTTTGCCTCTTCGTTGTTTAGCTCTTTATGTGGAGTGGAGAATTTTTTTTTTTGTTGAGTTTGTATCATTCACAGGTCTCGTGGTAGGTGTTTAACCTCTCCTCGGGTTCTAGGTTGTCGACCTGCTCGAAGTTCGTCCGGTGGTAGACATCTCGGGCGAGAGCGTGAGCAGCTTCGTTTCCAGACACCGATTCGTGGCCTGGAGTCCATTTTATTGTGATGCTTCGCGAGATCTCTCTGGATTCGAGAATTTTCTTAGCCTCGATTGATACCCTTGCTTTTGTAAAGTTCCAAATGGCTGTTTTGCTGTCACTTATAATCACTTTAGCTTTTGTGTCGACGCAGTCTAGCGTAGTTGCTACCTCTTCAGCGATAACCTCACTTCTTGTTTTTATCAATGCCGTGATTAAAGGGGCTCCGGTTCCGTTCACCACTGCCGCGACTGCAGCTCCTGATTTCCCGGTGGTTTCGTCAGTGTACGCCACAGACTTCGGGTCAAGCTTGCTCATCTCCTTTTCGATGGCTTTGGCTCTCTCTTCTTTTCTCTCTTTTTTTGTGAATGGGGCTCATGTTTCTTGGAATGGGTGGGATGTAGATTGGTTCTACAGTTTTGGCTCAGGATGATCTTGGGATCCATCCCTCTGTCAGGCTGGAGCCCGACCCATTCTAGAATTTGCCTTCCCGTCTCGGATTGACTGAGTCTCTCCATTTGCGCTATTCTTGTGGCTTCCATTATTTCCTCCATGTGTTGTGTACCCCCATTCCCAGCAGTCTGGTTGTGGAGGTGCTGCTGTGAAGGCTGAGTGCGCTTTTGACGCTCTTCCGTATTACGACGTCTATTTGTTCTTTTTCCCTTGCTGTCAGGTTTAAATAGGGTGTTACATATCCTACCCTACTGATGATATAAGCCTGTACTAATCTTAGCAGGCTCTTTTCTTGAGTCAACTGCTTTTGAGGATACCCTTCTGATGAGAACCCTTACTTGTGTAGCGTATAGTTCTGTAGTTTGGCTATTAGCAACCCGTTTCTGCTGTTTGCTTGGGTGATGAGTCCAAGGATCCTAATCTGATTAACTTGGAGCGCTTTTGACTATCCACTGTGATTTCGAAGCTTGGCTTCTCTTTTTTTTTTGTACGTGTAGATTAGTAGCTTCGATTTTTTTTTTTTTTTCGGTGAACACCTGAGGCCTATATTTTCGGCCTACTCTGTGACCGTTCTAGCCGCGCACTGGAGCTTCTCCTGTATTTCTGCGTCCGAGCCTGTGTTTAGCCAGATGTTGATATCGTCTGCGTAAAGGCTAAACGTGTTACCTGGTGTTGTTTTGAGCAGGGGCGGGAGGTTAATCACTACTATGTTGAAGAGCAATGGGGAGAGCACCGAACATTGTGATGTTCCCCTGCCTGTTGTCCTGATTACTGGGGATTCTGTCTCTAGGAATTTTAACTTTTATCTTTTCTCTGTGAGAAAGCTGCTTACGTAAGCGAAGGTTCTTGCACCAACGTTTAGGTCTTCAAGGTTCTTGAGGACTGCGTCGTGCCTTACATCATCGAAGGCCTTTGTTAAGTACAAGCCTAGAATTATTTTTGTCTTTGGTTCTTCTATTGTCCATGATGGCATGTTTTAGTCTCAGCATGACGCCTTGTGTATCGAGGAGCTTTCGGAAGCCAACCATTGTATGGGACCATAATACTTCTGCATCCATATAGTTGACAAGTCTTGTCTGAAGAAAGTTTTGATAGAAGCAGTCACTGACAATTTTGACAGACTCGCAAGCAACGTGCCGCAACTATCTGCGAGGCAGAATCGGTCATTGAGCGGTCCGCATAATTCGTTCGAATGGCCACTCATTGAAACAACCTGAGAAAGAAGACCTAATCACACACACGATCGTGTGGACACCGGGACACACCGGGGTAAGGGGAAACCAGAAGGCGGACGAGATAGCTCGAGGTTACGCTCAATACCGGGCATCTAACACGTGCGACCCTCTGGACAACGAACCCGTACTCCAAGAGTACTCGGCAATCCTGAACTACTACAAAGTCTGCAGATTGCGGTATCCACCGCCGCACAGATCCCTCAGCAAGGAGGACTCCGTCACGTGGAGGCAGCTACAGACAGGTTCCTTCCCGAACCTACACACACTACACAAAATGTACCCCACACAATTCACAAATAAATGCCCATGGTGCTTAGAGACAGCCACGCTATATCACACGACGTGGGAATGTCAGGGAATTCCAGTAGCGCCTATCATAACAAACCCGAGTGTGGAGCAGCGGGAGGGAATGCTCTCCAGCGACCGGCGGGGACCAAGAAGGTCTGATCCGACGGGCCCAGCTGGCGGCGGCATCCTGCGGAGCCCTGGAATGAGGACGGACGACCACCGCTACGGAAGATGGTAGACATCTAACCACCACAAACTCTATATATGAAATAAATGTTTATTCTCTCTCTCCCTCTCTCCGAGATCACTGCAGAATCTGCGCTGTAGCAATGCGTAAGTTTGAGCGTTGTCCACGAGAAGCGTCAGTGGGATTCCCTGTGTGTCACATACTGCGCCTTTCCTTTCATGTAAGCCAATCATAGAACGCTGGTGAACTCTGATGCGTTTAACGGAGCGCTGGTTGTGTTCGCTATAAGGGGCGCGTGATGTACCGTGCGCGGCAGCAACTCTCGGGCTTTCGCATTTCTGCACTGCAGGCTCTGCACTGCTGTCGGATTTTCTCAGATTACAGTTGGATCATTATCTCTCATTACACACTTTCAAACCATTCCCACCCATTCGTCAACAAAAATGACGCCCTTTCCCGCTCGTTCACGTTCAAACATTACGAATTTCTCGCCACCGAAAGGTAGGCCTACGTCATCAAAAGTCGAGTACCACGTGACCCCATTGGACGTCGGCATTACCCCTCTCGGCTATTTAAACGTCTGATTGACTTAATTGGCTCTAATTATTTACATGATTAACCCACATCAATCACTTCGTCACTTGCACATCTTTCCTTGACGGTCTATCCGATGGTACCATTCTTTTTTTTTTTTTTGATGTACGAACTAATTCCTCTTTTACAGCGCCGACAAGTGCATGCCCACGCGAAACCCGCCTACATAGCCATACAATGCTTACGCATTTATAAAACTTTTCGTTGATAGTTAATGCGTGTTTCGTATTTTGTCATCGGCGTGGCTGTAAGGTCACCTTGCCATGACCATTCACGCACAACGTCTTCTCAGCGCTTCAGTTGTGCTTTTTAACGTCTCGTTCTCTGACATCAGCCAACATGGCACAAACGCACTCATGACTGTCACGGTTGTTCTTCTTTTTGGCCTTTGGCAAGGTTGGGCCAAGCCGCCAAGGAGGATATTTTTCTTGGGTTGGGCATGCAACGCATCTTCTTCCCTGTGATCTAGAAACACTATTAATCGTTTTTACAATATCGCTTAAACAATCCTTAACAATATCGATGCGGCGTCAAGTCCATGCGGGCTAGCATTCTTTTTTCGTTCAATATACTTGCTTGTTTGATTTCGGCTTGTAATTTCGGTTATACCTTTTTTTATGCCTGTAATTGTGATCCACGCAGACAATTTTAACATCGCTTAAAGCAAAGCTTTATGGTTTGCTGAGAGACCCCCTTCGCATTCGAGGGTCCCATTGCAGGAGAATGCGAGAATGAAGGAGGGGCTGGACAGGCTGGCCTCCCACTTATATACTAAAAAATAAAGAATTAACTAATAGATAAAAAAGGAATGCTGTTTAATCCGGACCGTAAAAAGGAGAGAAGGAATAAGAAAAAAAAAAGCAAGAAGAGCGAGAAAAAGACGAAGATGTGCACATCTCGCACGTGCGATGAACTCTGGCCAATCCCCAATGTGGGTATATGCCGTATGTACCGAGGTCGAAGAAGAATATCTGCTACGACAGCTATGTGCCCACCAGGTTACGGCAGAAGAGGAAAATCATGCGGTTAGTACCGCCTGAATTAATGTGCTGGAGCTGTAAGTTTTTCAGGAGTTAATTACAATCATTTCTTTTCATGCTGCTGGTTCTTCGGCTGAAGGGGTTTTACTAAAGCCGCGCTGAGATGAAGCAAATCAGCAGTAAACTTGTCCTCGCAGGTTTCCACTTGATAGCAGTATTGATCACAATTTAAAGATCTCGATAAAAAGTTGAAGCTATGGCTAACTACGCTGGTCAATCGCAAATGATGTGAGCGCTTTACGGAAAAGTTGTACTTAGAATGGGTCTTGAAGCACTTCTCACAAATTAACGAGAATAGCCTGCCTCAGCCCCTTTAATTGAATAAAAAAATCGCAGCCGACGCATGCTTAATACGAGATAGTTTGATAATATACGTATATATGCACCACATCTATAACGGTAATAATGATCACCCCAGCTTTAAAATGCTGCATTGATCATAGATGTTACAGTGGTCGTGGTTATGTAGTTGCTCGGTGCTCGAAAGCTTACGAAATGGGGAAATTTGAACGAGAAACACTTGATCGTTTCGTGTAAATGGAGATGTTTTCCACACTACGAAACCTCTAATGATACGAATTCTAGTCTGAGTATGCAGCCTACTACTGGTTCACTGTTTTAAGCTTTGCGCATTCTTATGGCTCGTCGCAAGCAAAATAGGGGATTAGTTGGACTCACATGTCGCGACAAATGACTGAGCAAGTCGGGCTAACCGAAGCCAAGCTCAGAGCCAATTACAGAGTGCCTCAGTTCAGCGTGGTACAACGTAGATATAACAGCTGTTGCTGTATATTCTGCGCACGAGAAGAACTGAAAACTCAATTATTAAGTTCACTTCTGCATTAAATACTAGTTTCCGTAACCCAGACGAAGTAAAAAAAAAAAATCAGTTCGGCCATTGCAGCCCCTAATTTTGTTCCCAGGCAATCAACCTACAATTGCTTTCAAGGCCGGTGTTGTTTTTTGCGTGGATGTTCTGCGGCTAGAATACATCAAAATTTTTCCAGAATGTTATGCAGTTTGTTTAGTCTTACGAGTATAAACCTAGCAAAAGGAGGCGGGGGGGGGGGGGGGGGGGATGAAGAGAGGTAACACCTTTAAATCCACATTTTTGTTAGGCATAAATTCACCTCTTTCTTCCAAACAATCATTACCGTAGCCAGCAAGAGCAAACCAATGTAGATTTTCGCTATTGGCAACGATTGTATTTAGTTTTCAATGATGTCCCTGTATGAAATGCGCATAGCAGGGTGTGCCTATTTTCCCCGGGTAGTTTTCAGAAACGTTTTATTTTTTCTTAGCGATGTTTTGCAGACGAATAAAAACTAGAAGCGTTTCCTATGTCTGATGGAAGCCGCCTTTACAGTTATCCCCCCCCCCCCTCCCTCCCTCCCTCTCTCTCTCTCTCTCCGCACAACCTTCGGGGAATACAGAGCTGTGTCCGGCGAGCACGTATGGACGAGGGCTGTGCCTGCCGTGTCCGCCGAACACGTACAACCTGAAGGCCGGCTCCACTTACTGCGACCCGTGTCCGCCGGGCGCCTACGTCGGATCACAGTGTCACCGTGAGCAGTCACGACGCGCCCATACGTTAGATACGAGATATGCGACATCACCTAGAAGCGGGACGTAATTTTAAGACGCCACAGGAACAGAAAAAACTGCTTTTGTACTAGACGGCGCAGTGTTAATCGACTTGAAGAGATGTGGAAGTGTTTCTGTTCCTTCGACGGCAGATTGCATCACACATTCGGGCAATGTATTCTGCCAAAAACCTGCCATCACGACCACAGAGCCATCTAAACAATGGTGTACACTCGCAAATATTGAAGTCATCATCATCATCATCATCATCATCATCATCATCATCATCATCATCATCATCATCATCATCATCATCCTGACTATACCCACTGCAGGGCAAACGCCTTTCCCATATTTCTCCAGTTAATCCGGTTATTGAAGTACATGAAGTACATTGAAGTACATGACCTAAAAGGCAAAACATGACAAAGGTCTTGAGGAAGATAAAATTTAAAATTATGAAATCGAACTGGAACTGCAGACCTCTCCGTTCAAAACGCACGTTACTCTTCCTGCGGCACTATCGTTTTCTTTTTTCGCTAAAAGCGTTTCTGGTTCTTTTATTTCTAAGCTACTTGTACATTTTTACGTATTGGCGAATTTCTTTACCGAATTGATCCGGTATGACGGCTTTACGCAAGACAGCTCCCGGGGTCAACTTTGTTAGGGTAGCTCTCAGTTCAGAAGTTCACAATTGTTTGTGTTTATTTGCCTACTTTGATAGACAAAGTGTGAAGCAAGCACTCTTTTCTTGAGGGCGTAGGAAAATAAACGTGAAACAGTGGACAGTACGGTCTGGCTCGAAAATGAAGTGGTGCGAGGTCTACGCTCGTTGGAGGAAATTTGAGATCAATGACATTTACGATTAAGGTTTGTACAAGTGGTGAATCGCAAAACCAGAGCATGAACTTTCGCTCCAGTTTCATCTTGAACTGACAGATCTTTGCCTTTAAGTGCTTGTTCGCGCTCAATTCCTATTAATTAATTAATAAATAAATGAATAAATAAATAAATAATAATATTAAATAAATAAACAATATATGCGGATGATTCTAACCGCTTGTGCAGGTGGAAAGTGAAGATAATGACGTTGCTTTGTTCCGTGCACTGTTTACTCGGAGCAGTTTACCACGCCTTAAGCTTTCAATTTATGCTTAAGCAGTACCTGGAATGCATACAACGAGGACACAATTACCTTCGCTCAAGCCTATTCGATTCTTGTCATA
Organism: Amblyomma maculatum; assembly: GCF_055883805.1. NCBI lineage: Eukaryota > Metazoa > Arthropoda > Arachnida > Ixodida > Ixodidae > Amblyomma > Amblyomma maculatum. Next base: position 114,217,288 of record NC_139351.1, on the reverse strand, counting down.
CGTCCTTTACTCGGACACATTCCAACCAGAGATAGTGGGCCAACCAAAATGCGAAAAGAATAAATACGAGATTATATTCAAATGGAATCATCTCCTCCACGTGGATATCGAAATGCTGTATCACCATATACGCATCATCAGCCATCAGCGAACCTGAGAAATGACACTCAGAGGCTCATTTGTCCCATTAGCATGCAAACGCACATGTAGCAGTGCCGAGAAGTTAAGCAAAACCATGACAACAACGTGTTGTGAATGTACTGGCGAGCTTCTTATGCAACGGAGCAAACGACGCTGTTTCGTGCGCGCCGATTCTTCTTGGACTAGTTCTCAGTGCAGCCGCAGTGTGGCGTCGATTAGTTGAAAATTTTCATTACAGGAATTTGTTTCCGCTACCTGTGCTACCGAGTCACCACAAAGTTTACGAATGCCCTTTATATCGGCATCACTTCGGCGAGAAACTATTCAGTCGCGTCGTACGTCTTCATAATAAACTTCCTTTCGCCGCCGGGCGGCGCTCTTCAGCCGGGAGTATATCATCAACATGGAGGAAGGAAAGAGCTTAGAAGAGGCCCTGACGTCATTTTGTTATAGCCGGCGCGGACGCGCCGCGACCCTACACTATACCTAAACTGCAACATCTCTCCTCCTCCTTTACCCTCCGCATTCTCTTTCTCCGCGACGCTCACGTACTCAGAGCCCTTAGCAACGCTGTTGCTAGTGGCCCGAGTTTTCATAGCAACAGCGTCGCCGTTGCTAATGGCCCGACTTGGCTAACCCTAAATTTTGACGTCACTTCCGCCACACTTTCTCCAATGCATTGGGAATGGCAAGGGCCTCTCCTAAGTTGTTTCCTTCCTCCATGATCATCAATATTGTCGGGCATTCACGTGACCTGCGAACGGAGAGTGCGTTTAAAGGGGGCTGCACGCTTAAGACGACGTCATGGTGCACAGCACGCGACCAGCCTTGCTGCCATGCCAAAGCATACGGATGCAGCGGGAAGGACCTGCTAACAGCTACGCTGTAATTAGCAGATGCGAATGCAGTACAGAAAGCAAGCTGTGAGCTTCTGATTCTGACGTCTGCTTAGTTCTTTGTTCAAACGTTCACCTCGTCTTTCTACTGCAGCTGCGGACAGTGCCGTGGAGCTGAGCCTGGTCGGTCTCGTTATGAAGCACGGCTTCCTCACTGCCGGTTCACTGTCCGTGCTTTTAGGATGCGCGCTGTTCTGGCTCAGGATCAGGAGAAATTCCCGTTCAAAGGTGACTCGTGCCGCCGAAACATTTTTCTTCATTATCATTGACTGCGCACGTCAGTGGCGTCAAGAAACCTGCTTTATTGCCTTCAGCTATCGAGGCTTGCGAATAATTTTTTTTTCATATATTCAAGATTTTGTTTTCCACTGCCTCTAGCCAAATGGATGCTTTTCTTGTATTAAGTTCTCATTTCCAGTCTAAAAACTATTTCAGCTGTTTTTTTCCTTTTCCATAGCCGTGGTGTGCTACAAAATATGCCGTATTGGTGTAACTTTGTTGCGCTTTACCATTATGATGTATTGTGGTGCAATAGGTTCAGCAATACAGAAATGGCTGCAAATGGTCGTTTGCAAGTGTCAGAATATCTCTAAAGTTCATATGGTTTTATTTTAACAATCTGTTTTGGCTTATTCGCAAAAGCGTTGGCTTCTGCCTCCACTGTTTAATCGTTAAAAGAGTCGAGTACCTAGCAGTGACATGATTTTTTACTTCAGGAAAGCTCACGGGTTCCAGATTGTATTGGGAACATTCTCCGAAAAGCAGTTCGGAAATTTAACCGTTAATGCGTCGCTTCAGTCGCATCCAAGTGTGCTCTCGATGCAGCCCCTGTTAATTGTCTCCTCTATCTTTATGCTACCCTAGAAATAGACAGTTTGCAGTCGGAGTCTAGAAAGCCAGCAGAAGAAGTTCCGGCGAGAAACCTCAATTTCATCGTCAGTAAAAACATAAAGTATCTCCAAAAGACCTACGACAACAACAACAAAAACCAGCGCAAGCTGCAGCTACCATTCATCAGCTACCAAGCTATCAAGCCTTGTAATCTGATCCACTCATCTGACAGTCAGCCAGTTTACTTTAAGAGCCCGTTATTTACTCATTGCGTAAATGCGCTGCCGGGTGCTTTTCATCTCGTCCATTTTAGTTAGGGTATTAAATGACTAGCATTCCATATTGTCACAGACGTGTAAATTGAAATTTTCATGCGGGTTGAACAGGTCGTGCCGACCTCCCCGCTGACCTCGTCACCTTCCGAAGAGCTCCTCACTTCAGGGAGTCGTAGCCGCAGTTCGTTGCACGCCTTGTCAGAGATCTCGTCGGAAAGTGATCGTGATGCCTACGAAGAAGCTTGCTCCTCTCTTCGTGCGTCTACGTTAAAGACGTCCTCGGCGGCCAGTAAAGTGAGGTCGCGAGTCACAGAGTGCGGCGGACAAGACGGGTACGACGACGACGACGATGAACGGGGCGCTGGTAGTGACGACAGCGGAGTGGTCGGCGACGGGGCCGGAGGGGACGCCTCACCGCGCAAGCGTCAGCTGATACTGAAGCGCCTAAAAGAGCACGGAGCCGTGCTGCCTGTTGCTGGCGTTGACATTGTAAGGGCCACGCTTCTTTATGATGGCTCATTTGCCCTGCTTGCTCAACCTTGGTTACCCTGTCTTGTTCGCCTCGCCTAGCTTGCTTCTTAGCTCTCTTAGACTGATTTGCTTAACTTACGCCGCTTAGCTTTGCTTGCAGTGCTTAACCCCGTCCTCCGTAACTCGCTTAACTTAATCGCTTGACCTTATACTTGGCCAACCTTTCTCGCATGGCTCAACCAGTTTACTTTGCTCGCTTTAATCTTTCTCGCTTAGGCTCACTCGCACTGTCTCAGTCTTGCAGCCAACAGTCACTTAAACCGAGAATGCATACGCGATTGTAAATTTCGTGTCTTGACGTGCGCTGCTGACTGAGGTAGGAATTAACTGTGTCGTTGCTTAACAAAAATTATTTCGAGGAAAGAAAGAAGATAACAACGGGACCTATAGGATTCAAACCCACGACCCCTACTGTCGTGTGAAGTCCTCTGCAAACTGTGATACAGCCGAAGATTTACACCCTTCTTCTTCCGGGAGTATTGGTTCGGTGTTACGTGTAGGCCAGTCTGAGTATTCTTCAGTGCCACCCGCAATCGCAGTGTTGGACATGAAACACACTGTTGCATCCTGTGTCGTCTAAGACCTCAAGAGTGCCAGAACTGAGGTCCTCCTTATGTTATTGGGAACACAGGGGAAGAAAATAAGTTATGGTATGCGGCACACAAGAGAAAAAGGTGAGGTGGTAGTTGTGTTCGATTGTGGCGCCGGATTGCATAGTCTTGCTAGCTTATAGCGTTCGTCGTTGGTAAGGCTGAACGAAAGCTGACGCACTCGTGAACAAGGCTGCATTCTCGCAGTATCTGCGACCGTTATAGTCATCAAAAGGAAATATTTTTGTGTCACTTTGTTAAAATAAGCATTGAAAACTCGGGTAGTTGGAGGCATGTCACTAATCGAGCGGAAGTAATCGATGCGAGCGCAGAAATATTTCTGGCCATAATGCTGTAAAGAAAGTTTTGTGATATCACGGTAATCTTTTTCGTTCTTTTTGTTTTCTTTTCAGAATGAAATCTCGGAGAAGGCTAAGCAGTTTCGAGCCAGACCTTCGCATATGTGATTTTATAACATTATATTGATCTAAGAGATAAAAAAACGACAACGTCTACCGACCGATATTGGGCGGTTTGAGATGGGACAGTAATTGTTTTGTGTGAAACGCGCTCAATATATTGAGCACCCGCTTCGCAGCAGCCCATAAACTGACTACTCGTGCAATGGAGACAGACAAAAGACTCAAGTAGTGTCGTATCGTTAAAACGTGGAAGAGGTAACGCCTAACCTCTGTTTCTTTTTTTTTTCTTTACCTTCTTCATTTAGTCCGCGTTCATACTTGGACGGTTTGAAAAGCACAGAAGTGGCCTTAAGAAACTCACTGAGGTCACATCTAATGAAGCGTCAGTTTGCCTACTACCCCTCTTGCCGCGTCTGCGTCGTGGGGGACACGCGAGGTACCATATCTTCGTACACCCTGTTGGTCAAGGTGCAGTTCCCACTTACGAGCATCCACCCAAAACCCATGTACCCACCTCCAATATCAAAAGACATCACACAAAGACAACTCCAGAAGCTTCCCGCTACCTGAAACCCACTGTGAAAGTCCTTTAAAAGACAACAATAGGCCGTCTAGTAGCTGAACCTGTGTACAAGAGACGCAGAAGGGCTCATATTCTAAGCTCTGCATTGATCGCTTGTAAATTTTTTCTTTTCGGCGCAGTGCGAATTTTGTGGCCAGAAGGCAAACTTATACCATGTGGTGTGGGCCTGTCACAAAAATACCAGTATTGACATAATAAATCAGCCAACGTGGGAAGGCTGGGAGGCGGCCCTGTCCAGCTCGGACCTCGAGGAACAACGAGCCCTCGTCGAAAGAGCACGGGCAGCGGCTTTTACCAACGGTGTCCCGGATTAGGGACCCGACCAGCCTTTCCTTAATCTAAGCCAATGTCAATAAATGTTTTCATCATCATCATCCATGGCGAAAGCGCTAAAATCTGTGCCCACAAAGATGGCGCCGGTGTACGGCATCATTAATGGACCTCCATGTGGTGCAAGATTTTTCCTCTCTCGTATCAGAATTGCGAAGAGTAAGGGTCGGTATAGGTACGCGTGGCGGGAACAGTCAAGTGTCCGCATTCCTTGTGCGCGCAGGAAAAGGAGGCTTATCGACTCCGAGCTATTCGCGTTTGCTAGGTGAACAGCATCTACGGAGACTGTTGTAATGGCAGGCGTGCAAAAGGGAGACGCACCCGCTGGGAGGGGGTCGTTTCAGCAACAATAGCAAGAGTGAAGGCCTCTGACGGTCATTTATCGGATACGGCGAAATGACAACGCCAATTTTATAATGAACGTAGCTGAAAAAATTGTGAAAGCATGGAACCTCGTTACAGAGGCGGTGTATTTTTAAAACGCCAGGAAACGTAAGGGGGTACAAGTATAAGGCCGACCGATAGACCGATAGAAACACATTCAAGAAAAACTTACTGGGATAATTTTCTGGTATCGGAGAAAGTAAATAAATGAAGACGATGGTTAAAATTTAGCCAGTGTATTGAAGAAAAAATGTGACAAAGTATGTGCATCATTTTAAATTAAATTTATTTTTAAAACGCATCGATATAATTGTATTGTAAAGTCGGACATACATATGAAAAGCTCATTGTCCAACGGTTGCTTCTTGCAATGGCGACAGCTTGTCGTGCTATTCGATATTTACCGCGCTCATTCCCTCTTAAATACTGCCCCTCAAATAATACAAACATTTAGGCTGAATTCAGTCTTCACTCAGAATGATAAACGAACCGCGCGTAGAAACCGACAACCAAAACCCTCTGTCTGCTCACACAAGTCGCTTTCGGGACGCGTGCGTGCGTCGTCTGCGCTCCAATAGAACGTCGTCTGCGCCATCGTATGCTACAGTGGGCCGTTCTCCTTCGTTCGCTTATCGTGACGCCTTAGACGGTTCTTTTTGAATGTAGTTTTCTCGAGGCTGCATACCTTAAACAACTGCTTAGACGGTTCTTTTTGAATGTAGTTTTCTCGAGGCGGCATACCTTAAACAACTGCTATTAGCAAGCAGATTAAGTGTATACGGAAGCATATCAGGCTACAAGAGAAGCTCGAGTGGTTCGGAGAAACATCCACCCTATAGCGAGCCTGTCGGTGGTATGTATAAGGCTCGACAACACACATCTATTGGCAGTTTAAAGATAGATTGCCTCCTGAAATAAGTAGCATACTTTGTCGCACACTTCAAAGCGCTCGCCAACGAGTACCCGCTTGAGTTCGTGCTCTGCGAAACCAGAAAAATATTGCAGTAAGTTGTGTTTTCATGTGTTTATCTGGCTCGCCCTCCCAACTCGCACCGCCACATGTTTTGCGATGTTCCTGGGAAATATGAAAACTGCTTCGAAAAATTTTGCTTGCATGCATTCCTATGAACGCTAAGCCCACCCTTCGCCTTCGATCCGCTGCGGCGTCGCTACCGCCCCCTTTATCTGTAAATACGTGGTTGGTCTATAAGCGAAAAAAAAAAAATCATTTCAACTAAGCCTAAACCGATTAGACGTGCGAAAGCACGGTTTAATTCGGTTTAGCTGTTGGTCAGTCTTTCTTTTTTTCCCTCCAAGTTTTGATTTGGTTACGCGTCTACAGAAATTAGGCAACGTGTTCACGTTTACGGCGTCTTCTCTCCCGTTCCAACTCAGCTCGCCGGACCCGGCGAGCTTCTTCGGTCGAGACAGAAGGATTCGGACCGCGCCGGGGTGGCGCAGTGGTTACGGCGCTCTGCTGCTCTCAAGGACGCGGGATCGAATCCCGGCCTCGGCGGCCGCTTTTCTATGAAGGCGAAAAGCAAGCGACCGTGTGCTGTGCGATGTCAGTGCACGTTAAAGAACCCCAGGTGGTCGAAATTTATGGAGTCCTCCACTACGGCGCCTCTCATATCCTGAGTCACTTTGGGACGTTAAACCGCGCAAACCAAACCAAAAGGACCCGGTGGTAATGGTGAACACTTTATTTTGTTCAAAAACAGGGGGCCAGTGCAAGGACCGGCTGCGCTGGCTTAGATAAGGTCGGCGGGGATCTCTTGGGATGTCGCGGCCTTCAACACGCGCTTGATAAGCCGACGTTGATCTGCTGGCTTGGAGGTACGCAGGAAAGGCTCCCACGTCACCGGGGTGTTTGAGTTGTCTGTGTTGCTTGTACACGTCAACGTCATGTCTGTGAGAATGGCCGGAGTTTAACATTATTTGCACATGGCAACTATCTGTTGCGGAAAGGTTCTGCTGTATAAGGAGCTTACATGAAGCGATGCATAATGGGTAATCCGCCATGTTGTTGTTGTTGGAAGCTGACGACGCAGCACGGCACCGCCACACAGCCTCGCCCACATGGTCGCATAATGCGCGCAGACGATGCTGGTGCGATCGGACAGGCCGACTGCGGGTTCTTCACGATTGATACGTCTGCACGGGTACGAGAAGGCAAATGATCTCTCTAGCGGCGCCGACGCGAATGGCTTGCACGGGCCAACAGACGTGAGATCGACGTCAATCCGGGAAGTGTCAAACTAGTAGTCAGAACTAGAAATCACTAATGTCTGCGATGTCGACGGACGGCCACAGGCCCAGACGCATAGCGCAGTCAGTCGTCTTTACGTAGCTTGATCAGGTCCGCGCCCCACTGCTTCGCATTTCTTCATAGCGCGCCCCAGTTTTCGGGCACAGCATTGACGCAACGTTCCTCACGAATCTGCCAGAATTTGGCACGCACGTAAGGCGAGCGCACGAAGAGCCTCGTAGTTGCTCAGTTGACCGCCGAAAACGACAAGGCATTCATACAATTCAGCCTGACTTCACTGCCCGCCGTCTGCTGTCAACAACAACATGGCAGATCGCCCAGCATGCATCGCTTTATGCAAGCTGCTTATAAAAGGGGGCATGGAAAGTTACCATTTGGTAGTTTGCGGTATTAGATGGCCTCGCGTCTTGTTAGATCGCGTTGTACAGGAGGATATGCGCATCTTTCGAGTCGGTAGTGCTGGAGGACGTCTGTGTAAGGGGTGAGTAGAGGAGCGTGTGAGATATTAGTGTCTGGGAAAGCTGGGTGGTGGATCATACACTCAGCTCGGCAGCTGAGATCTCGGGCGCGAGGTGCGCTTGGGCGTTTCCGCTGAGCAACTAATGGGCTCGAGCCCAAATAAGTAAGCGAGATGTGGAAAAGAGTGGGGTAAACATTAGAATGTGCAGCGCCTATTAAGAGATACGGCTAGCATCGTTGTTGAGGATAGCCTGTTGATATTCACTGATGAAGATTTTGGTATTAGGGCCGGCTAGCGCTAGCGCAATGGCATCCTCCTCTGCTGCGGTGACTCTTTCTGCATTGCGAATACTGCAGGCTGTGTGCCAGTTGTGGTGAGTGGTGAGAGCATACCGTCACCGTCGCTGGCTTCGCGGGGTGGCAAGAGGCGTATATACGTGACATCTGGACGTCCGCTGAAGCGTTTCTCGAACTGACGTGCACAGTCGGCCCGTCTCTCGGCATAGTGTTCCACGTGGATCCGTTTGGGAATGGGAGGCATGCTGAGATTTAAGCTATATTCTGGGGTAATGTCAGCATAACTGGGAGCCGCCGTCGGCGGTCAGAGCTCAACTTGCTACAGGACCACTCGGCCAGCATGTGCGAGTGAGGGCCGCTCCTATTGGGCGGTGAGGGTGGCTTCGATCAGTTCGCTCATGGTATTAGATATCCCGAGAGCCACGAACTTATGGGTAGCTGTGGACATGAGAGGATTCAGGGCCGTCTTGTATGCTTTTCGACCTGACGCTTCTAGTCGTTCGCTTTCGACACGAGTGAGACGTAGGTAGGGTGCAGAGTAGGTGATGCGGGATCAGATGAATGCTTGGACGAGATGCAGGAGGTTGGACTCTCGCATACGTGCACGCTTGTTGGAGACTCGCTTAAGAAGGTGTCTGATAAGATTTGTACCACCCGCTGGTCGATGCCTTGGAGCGTGGTGTTGCCGCCGTTGGCCTGTAGGTGTGGGCCCAAGATCCTGATGTGATCTGCGCGAAAGATTGGGTCGCCTTGCACTTGGAGGTTGATCTCAGGAAGTACCTTTGGAGGGCGTCATCCAGGGGAGGGGATTATAATATACTCTGGCTTTGTCGCCGAGCAGGTGAGGCCAGCCGCTGAGATAATCTCCGATCCGATCGATGGCGGTCTGGAGAGTCTCTTCTATATGGCTGTCACTGTCGTGCATAATCGAAAGAGTGAGGTCGTCAGGTTAAATGCTGTGATGTAGGTGGGGGATGTCGGCCAGTAGCTTGAGAATGCCTGTCAAGTGCAACGTTAAAGAACACCGGCGAAACCACAGAGCCTTGCGGCGTGCCACGGTGTCCCGGAGAGATCCGGCTCACTCGTCACCCTGACGTGACTAACGTTTAAGTTTTTTAGTGTTTTTATTTCTATTTTCCTTTTCATTCCTATATCTTGAATTTTTATTATCTTATTTATTTTCTTGTCATTTTTAGTTCCATTTTATTGTTTATCATAGTAATTATCATGGATTATTAATTTACTAGTATTTGTTATTAATTGCTATCCTCACTATCATTTTTACATACCCTGCTAATGCTTTCATTAGTAATTGGTCACCCTCTCTGTGGACACCTGAATAATATAATAATAATTGGTTTGCCGAAAAGGAAACGCGTATAATCTGTCACGCGCATCCTGAAGGCCCGGTTAGACCTCGTGAAGTGTTGAATTCGCCCTAAAAGTATACAACAGATGAAAATAAAACTAAAAAAAATAGTCCGTGAGCGCTTGCTATCCTTTCGTCACATCCTTCACGGCGAAGCTTAAGTGTCCCCATACATTTTAAGGCGAGAGCCTAATGACTCATGCTGTCATGGAAATGTGTCCCGCGTTGGATGAGGTTTTGATTGGCCGAGGCGGGATGATATCACAGAGGTCTTCACCAATCACAGAGCACCACCACAGTATGAGCGAATGCTACTTATAGGGAAATATGGCAATAAATGACCAATTACTTATAATCAAAATAAATTATTGCTTAGCAAAGATTGATAAAGTAATTTATTGAATAACTAATTATGAATAATTCAGTAATTGCCTGCTTGATGACTAATTAGTTATTAATTTATTACTAATTATGCAGTTGCGTAGTAGAATGCAGCACTCAGGCTTTCGCCTTTCACTACTTTAGTCGCTAAAGTCCCTTGCAATATTTGGTTCTATAAGTAGCAGACGCTCACAGAGCACTACCAAATGTTACCTACAATAGCAATGATAACAGTTTTGTGAAGCTAGAGAAACGCAACGCAATTTAGCGTAGAAGACACTTTGCATTGTTGCAAAGTTTAATCAGCGCCATCACAACTTCATACAATTTTTTGCATGACACCGTGTTTTGTGCCATGCCATAGAGGCTTTAAAGGTTATTGAATGGTTATTTGTTCAGCAGTGTGAGCCTTGTATCGACGCTCGACTGCTGTGCTGGAGTACCCGGGTTCGAACCCGACCTCGGCGGCTGCGTTTCCATGGAGGCGAAACGAAGAGGCGTCCGTGTGCTGTGCGATGTCAGCGCACGTTAAAGATCCCTAGGTGGTCGAAATTACTCCGCAGCCCTCCACTACGTCTCCTCTTTCTCTCTTTCCACTTTCACTCCCACCTTCCTCCCTTCCCTTTTGGCGCGGTTGCGGTGTCCACAGAAAACAAGTGAGACAGTTACCCTGCCTTTCCTTTCCCATAAATAAATCAGTTTTCTTTTTTAGCCTTGTATCGAATCAAATAGCGCTATTGCTCTGTGGGTAATGTATGCACGTTTTGGAGCGCAGCTCTTATGTTCCTGCGTTTCGCATCGTCGTTGTCCGCCAGAGGGGCTTTATGTCCGCCTCGTAACAAGCTCCGCCCCATCAGCTCAGCCCTCTCTTCCTTCTTGGCAGCGACCGCGCGTGTTATCTGATTGCGGCGTGCGCTCCAGCCACCCCTGTTGGGGTGCTCTGCCCTGATGGGGCTGGTGCAGGTGGGTCACCGCTGCTTGCGGCGGGGGCTGGCCTGGCACCGAATTTTTATCTGTTGTGGGCCGTCATTGCACACGCCACCGCTGGTGGTGGACGACGGCTGCTGTTGCGGCACGCGTCTTTCTTCCCCTCTTGCTTTTCTTTCTTCTCTATATTCTCTTCTATCTGCACGAGGCAGCGGAGGTGGCTCAGCTACAGAGCCACCTCCGCTTCCTTTTTCCTTCTTCCTACAGCCACAACAACAACAAGCCATCCCTGTTCGCCGCTGTGTCGGCACCGTGTGTCGGAAATAATCGGGGGCTGCGTAAAAAAATCACAACATGGTAATTGTTGCAGGTGTAGTGATCAATGATTGATTGTGTCTTATAAGCGATAGCGAGGTAATTAAATCATCGCAATTAATTAATAAATAAAGAAAGGAAAAGTGAAGAAATCAGGAAAACGGGGTTCAAAGGTGTGAAAATGCTCAGAATGAAAAGCCAATACTAGATTATGTCATTAAAATTAGTGTAATGGATGAAATAATTATTTGAAATATTTAATAAAATGAGAAATTGAAAAGAGGGACATTAAATGTGTTAAAGTGCTCAGAATGAAAAGTCAATGCTTGCTGGTCTAATTAAGAAATCCTAGTGTGTGTAATTGATAAATTAATGAATTGAAATATTGAAAAAATGATATATTGGAAAAAGGGGCTCAAAGGTGTCGGAATGCTCAGAATGAATAACTTGTTGATGCTAATAGAAGAATTGAACAAATAATGAAAAAAAGTGCAAAATTGTAAAAGGGGGTTAGAATGCGTCAAATGCTTATAAAAAAACCCAATGCTTGATAATGATGATTAAAGAAATTTAAAATTTTGCTTTTCCGAACAGTAATATTTAAGGCAATGAAATTATTTTTTTTCGGTAATTCATTACCAGCTCTCAGTTACTTCTGTCTAGAAAAGGCTAAGGGAATCAGCGTCTGCGAATATGGGAAATAAGAAAATTTTAGTTCCGCACTATACCGCTACCGCGCGCCGTCAGCGGCGCACGCACTGATTGGCCCTACGTGCTTAGCCCGCAGGCTTTTGACGGAAAAATGACCCCATATGTCGCCCGCAGGCTGATCTGCGCATGCGTAGTGACGCTCGCACGGTAGCGTTAAGCAGTAGCGCTGATGCACGACTGTACGCATAGCTGCCTGGTAGTTACACTCTCCGCGGTCTTCGTTCTTGGCGTAGCTCACGGGGGAAGGAAAGCTTCGTAGAGACCATCACAATCCAAACTGCATGAAAACAAAAATTATGAAGGAACTCACGTGCTTTTGCAAAGGCTACTGGGACTCCTAGGTATGGCTCGCCTCGCACGTCGTCTGCATTGCCCATACCAACTGTATTGTGGACAGATCTTTCCACGAGGAACTAGAAATTCGCATTTTTACGCAACATTTGCGTTTCGCGGATGACGCAGAGATTTGGAGGCCTACAGTGGGCGTTGGACTTCAATGTAGTGCATTTAGGCATTTCAGCATGCCTTCGTAAGAGGATTTGGAAGCTGGTGAGAAGAGGCGGAGGCTCAGAGCGCAATGAGAGATCGTCTTCTCGCATCTGGTCTTCGCGATGCATGCGCAAACGCATTAAAACCATAGGAACTCCGCAGAAGTGTGGCCTAGAGGACGATTCCTCACATCCGGCTTCAAATAAATATGTCGTAACGGGTTCTCATTGATTCTTTGCATCCTGCATGGTCTAGCTTCTGTTGACATTTGTTGCAATTCCTCGATTTAAAGCCAATTTAAAGTCTATTTAAAGCCTATTTAAATCCTATTTAAAGCCAATTCCTCGATTGAAAGTCCAGTGAAGGACGACGTTCCGAGCTCCGTCAGCTTTTGGCCGTACAATAAACTGGTCTTGCTGTTTCCAAACTAGCAGCCACCTCTGACGTTCTAAAGACGCGGACGCGATTTTTTCAGCTAGTTAGCGACCTTATCTGCAGTGCATTTTCAGGCACCAATAATGAGGCTCGGCGCTTCATAAAGGGTGTAGAAACGGGCATCGAAGCATTGCACAGTTACGAACAGGTGCGCAAGGTCTTCGTACGGTACAACACCGCCCTACCCTCTGGTGTTTATATGTAGAGAGTTTTCACTGTGACGGCCGATGTATTCAGGAGCAAGTGTTAAAAATCAGTAACGACAATTTTGAAACACACCTCCTGTTTATTGCTGTTTGAGAGAGGTCGTGTTGTTGCTCTAAAGTTCGAATCAAAGGGACACCGTTGTAATTGATCGCACTATTTTGTAATTATCGGCTACTTTTTTGAGACTAATTGACGGTCGTAATCAGTTACATTTGAAATGGAATTATAGTAATCCGTTGCTTAATTTTTGTAACTTTTACAAGACCGCTGTCGACGCACCAGGCCCTAGTCGCGGGCGGGGAAGTCCGAGAATGTATGCTCCGCCGAATGACGATAGAGCAGCTTGAAACGTCACTCGTCGTAACCGGAAGCGGATATAAAAGATATGTGGAGTGATGATTGAAGTGCGTGCTGGGAGAATTAGATGTCACGGAGAGGGAATAAAAGATGTAAAATGTTTAACGAAGCGTCCAACTAGGCTTTCGCCTTCACATTGTAAGAAAGTTCAAAGCTTCCTCCGTAATTTTTGGAACCGCGAGTGTCGTCCTTGCCAATAAAGCTGCTAAGGATGTGTGGCGCTTAGCGTGGTAATTGAGGACCTAACTGAAACGAGATCATGGGTCTAACAAGTGGTACGCTGCTGAAATTCGAAGCTTAGGGGCAGGGAGTAAAAAGTCTTACAATTTTGTACGCGGGTGAAAGTAAGCTGATGCTCAATAATGGCCTGGAGTTCCTTTAAAAAAACAACAACAATAATTCATTACGCAGAAGACTCGTACTGACCTATCACCATTTGTGCTGCCTTGTGTACGGCTCTTTTTTTGCACATAAATATTGTTCTTGAAATAAATCCCATCAATTGTCTCAGGCCTATATTTCTGAAGTAATTAGGCCTCCATCTACTTGATGTTCCATAGCGCAACAAGCAAAGTAACAAGACACGTGCCCTCCGAATCCTTCAATTAGTTTCGTTAATATGGTCTAGCATTGGTGTGTCATTGCGTCATTGCACAGTTTTGTCCCCTTTAACGACAGCTCGTGAAACCCAACGCATTGAACTTGCCAACTTCACCAGGACTGTCGCAGCAGCCCCGTTTTATTCTTCCTCTTTCCCACGTATCTGCTGCTCCGGGACCTCGCGATGGCGGCTACAGGGGGTTGCGCGCTCCATAATGGTCACACCTTGTCACGCCAGCCCCGCGTTCGGAGACGCGCTGCACACCGGAGAGGACACGTTAACAACAGGCCTTCGTGGCACAGTCTCGACAATAAGGGAAAACTATGACCAAGAAAAAATAAAGTGGAATGCAGCTGTCAGTCGTGCCTGTCGGCAGGGTGGCCACTGCGGCATTCGTTAGCCTGGGAACAACCTTTTAGGGCCGCCGGGCTGGCGGCGGACAGTGTCGCATTCGCGACGAAGCGGCGAAGGACAAATGTGGGGGCCACAGTGAATGGAAGAGAGAAAAGGATTGAAAAAGAAAGAAGCAACGAAACGAGTCCTCGTCGCTGTAATGAGGGTGTGGCCCGGCTCTATCGCGTGCTGGGCCGTCCATCGTCTCGCTGGTTTATTCATTTTTTTTTCTCTCTCGCTGCGAGGGGTCATCGTTGGGCGAACAGTCTGCTTTCTGAAGTCGGGTCTTGGGCTAATCTATCTTCGCTGCGACCGATCGCATTTGATAAACCTTAAAATGATGATGGTGATCTCAGGTTTGTGTCTCCTTCTCTTCTTTAAAATCTGTACTGCGGGGTCCTTTGCCCTGCGCGGGAAGAGAGATTGAAGTGACTGACAGCGTACGATAACGTGAGTAAAACATCAAACGCGAAGACAATGAAGGATGGTGAAGTTTAAATCGGCGAAGTGGTGACAATGGCTAGGAATATAGAAAAGAGACTCATCTAGTATGATGGAAGTTTATTGAGAATGGGAAACGAATGAGAACAGCGAAGCACTGGATGGTTTGAAAAGCCTGTATTCAGATAGAGGGGCAAAGCGAGTGAGGAGAGAGTCAAGTTAATCTTCAATCTGGGGTTCACATGCGCCTGTACCTTGCTTTCCCTTTTGGCTACTTTGGCAATTTGAAATTCACGCTGATTATAAAGGAACAATATATGCTTCTAGGTTGGCTCACGCCTGTGGCATGTAATGGAGTACGTGCGTATGTTTGTTGTCTTCTTGTTGCCTTTTTATCACGGGAACTGTTACAGAACACCGAGTATGCTTCAAAGCTATCATATCACTGATTTTACGCCTAAAATTACATGAAAAAATGTACAACCTGACTTAGATACATGCATAGTTATGTTTAAAGTGCGCACCTTTAAAAACAAGAGTGATATCTCTTGTTTGCCGGTCTGTATCAACCGCCGTAGAGCTGCGGCTTAAATTTAAACGCATTGAATGCGTTGCAAAAATATGGAGAAGAGCAACTAACCTTAGCCGAACGTTCTGCAAAATGAAGCTGATGAAATAATTGTGGTGCATTCAAGCATTTGACTCTCTGAGATAATCTATGCGAACGAATTCATAACGTGCTTGCATCTCCAGATGTTTCCTTCGTGATGTAGTGGGGACAGACGCCTATCAATGCGGATTCGTACTTCGATATTCGCGTCTAACATTTTTGTGGCCTTTCAAAGCTGAGTTATTGAAGCGCAGTGGTTTCGTGCAAAAAACGTTGCTAAATTTTAAGAAAACAACAACAACAAAAGAACGTTTGCTTTGACATCACATAGTGCTTTAATAGGCCTGCTGCTAGAGCATCCACTCGTATTCGGGAGGTACCAAGTTCGATCCCCGGTGCCGCCGGGTACCCATCGGTTTTCAATGGATACAATATTTCCTCTGGCCAGGTGCTCGGCTCTTCTTGCACTACAGTAGTCGTAAAGCGCCCCGGTATCTAACCGGTGTCAATCAATCAATCAATCAATCAATCAATCAATCAATCAATCAATCAATCAATCAATCAATCAATCAATCAATCAATCAATCAATCAATCAATCAATCAATCAATCAATCAATCAATCAATCAATCAATCAATCAATCAATCTATTATTTTCTCTATATTAGAGAAGGAGACAGGACTAAAAGCTCGGAGGCTTGACAGAGGTCCTGCCCCCTTTTTTACATCGGCATTGAATCAGACAAGCGGCAATAAATTCTGCGCTATACATTATAGCACAAAAGAAGATAAAACACCTTGAAAAAGAAGCCAAAAGTATCAACACAAAAATATATGCAGCGTCATCACACAAACTTGTTCAGAAAAAATTTCTTAACAGTATTTGAATGCTGGAAAGGGTCACACATTTCTTTGTTTAATTTATTTAATAGCACTGGCAGTGTGTAGGAGATAGATTGTTCTGAGTAATATGCTCTAGGTGCAGGAACTAACCACGTTTCTTTATTTCTGGTTTGTGGAATATGGAACGAAAAGAAAAAAAAAAACCGTAGGTATAATAATAGAAATACGAAAAAATGTGAGCGTAGCTTTAAATAAATAAAAGAGAAACAAGGTTGGTGCAGAAAGTGGCTTTGCATTCCTTGATGGGGGTGAGTGGAAAAGCACAGGGAGCGCGTCTTCACTCGCGCCTTCAGCGTTCAAGTGGTGACGTGGCATTGAATAAATGTGTGGTGTCTTGCACAAAGGACAGCGTTTTACACTGTCGCTATAGTAGATTACTACTGCTAACAGCGTAAAACTCTTTACACCAACAGTGTTGTAGGATACGCGTAGGCATGCTAGCAACTGTTACGTACAGGAAGAGAAACACGGTAAACTGCGAGTACAGGTTCCTTTAGTAGCTTCGTTTGACGTAAAGCATGAAGTGTTGCTCGGGGCTTGTTCGTCTAAACTTTCCGCAAGGGCACGTGCATGCCCTGCAGGTTTTCAGGACACTGGCACATTTAAGGGCAAATTGGATCTGCACGCGCAAATTCTCACCTCACGTTCTCTATCTCACGTGTTTCATACTTTTTTCTAACAACAAAAAAGAAAGATTTAAGGTGGCTAGCTACAGTTTATGTGTTTACCGACTCATACGTGTGCTCTGGAGAGGTTCCTAAAGCGAAGCTTACTACTTCATTGGCCTAAAATAGGGGCAAGGCTCTATAGCGATAGTGCTGGGACCCGGGTTCTAGCGTATTTATGGGAGGTTTTTCTTTACAGCGTTGGAAGATTCCTGCGAATGCGACGTACCCGGGTTACGATGTAATGCACACAAGGTAGTATGTGCCGTAATTGCCCCATGACTACCAACAGTGGCCCATTGAAAACTAGTAACGGGGAGCTAGTTTTTTTTTTTTTTTATTTGCCATTGTAAAGACCGACCCTTTTCATTGTTTCGCAGAGTTCTACAAGTACAATACTGCGCAGGGATACTTTCGCTTGCTTTATTTGAATTTCTGCTTTATGCGTTCGCACGTTTTGGTCTCCGTAATACGACGTGGAAGCGTTCGCGTCAGAATATTTCCAATCAAAATTGATGAGACCTCAGGAACTGTTGTTTTTGGATGCGGCCACTCGAACCACGCTGTGAGAGAAGAAATGAAAGCCCTAAGAAGGTGAGATAGCAGGAGAGTCGTCGCTTCCGAGTTTTCGGCCATCTTGGTTTCCTCAGTGCGCATGAACATTTTTGCGTTGCCTTTGGGGACCAAGAATTGTGCTCCCTAAGCAATGAAACATCGCCGCAGGTGCCGTACAACATTTGGAGTTGCTAAAACTGCTTGGAGTGCCAGTGTTTCACTTCAAACGCTCATCATCAGGAGCATTGTTCTGCATTTTGAACTTTAAAATTTAACCGGAACGTAGTTTCAGATTCAGGTATGTTGATATGTTGGGTCCCGCCACAGTTGTGCAGTGGCAAGGGCGCTGGAACACTGCACCTAAGGATGCGGGATCGAATCCTGGCCGTTGCGGCCCCTTTTCGATGAAGGTGAAAAGCTAGACGCCCGTGTGCTGTGCGATGTCACTGCGCGTTAAAGAACCCCACGGGGTCGAAATTTCTAGAGCTCTCCACTACGGCGCCTCATGGACTGTGTCGCTTTAGGACGTCAAACCCAATAAACCGAGCCCAAGCCAACCTGAACCAAACCAGATAAGTTGAGCTCATTTCCTGATAGGACTTTCCGACACAACATCAGTGCCTTTAAACACTTTCGATGAATGCATTAATTTATTAAAAAAAGCAGCTGAAGCGCCTACTAGGCGTGGTTGTGGGATGACTAACTACAAAAATTGACAAACTAACATAGTATTCAAGATAAGAAGCCATAACACACATGTGCACGCACTCACGAACACACAAAGTGCACAAGCCTGTACCGGCTATAAAACTTTACGGCTGTGCGCATTTCAGCATGTGGGTGCTTGTGATAGTGCACCAAATTGTTGTCAATATCAGTTTGGAAATATAGGGCACACACCACATTTTTTGAAAGCTAGTTCAACTGTTCTGTTTTGGAGAAAACGAATTCGTAGACGCATTAATTAGGCCCTGAAAACTCTTTCGATGTTTCCTACTTGATCTAATTCTAGTGTGGCTGCTTTAGATGTATTGGTTTAACGATAACTTTGCGATCGCAGTGAATTCTTTGAGAAAGGTTGCCCGAGAACTTTCTGCCAGACAGACATTGTATTCTGGCGAATACTGTCACTAATTTCTCAGCTTTTGTGCTAAAATAATAATCCCCAGTTAAATCCTTGTAGTATATTTCTGTGCGCTTTGCAAAATGTTTGCATCTGTAAAATGTTTCCGTGTCAAATGAGCATATTCTAACGCTGAACTAGTACTCGTCAAATACAGGTTTACAGACCTACTTGAAGCACGGCTACATGTGTTATTTCCTGTATATTACTGGAAATAATTTTTTTTTTCAATTTTTTCAATTTTCAAATTAAACATTTAATGAAGTTTTGCCCATAAGCTATAGTTGCTACCTTTCACCGACGTGGAACCCGCGGTTAAGAGTAGCAGCGATATCCTTCGTCGGGTTGATAGCTTCAGTCAATAAGCTGTTCCCAATCGCATGTACTCCTTTATTATGCTCTTATTGTTTAGGTGTAATTTTATTTTTCAAAATTTAATAACGTGGCAATGCTATTGGAGACATAACCAATGCCCTTTGCCACGCGAAAGCTTTGAATGTTTAAGTCGAAAACCTCGCATTTATTATTTTTGGAAACATCTTTTTGTTTCTCAATTCGGTTCGAAGGAAAAATAGCCAAGCGCGTGAAGCGCTTTGCGACAAAAAGTTATTATTCGTCCAGCTGCGCACGCTTTATCCCAACTAGTCATTAATATCCGACGGCGGTGAATTTAACATTGACTCCTGCCACTTTTCACTGTCTGGTTTTCACTTTTCACTGAAACAGACAGTGAAATGAATGTCAGCTTGAAAGAATGTCAGTTTCTAAAAAGCAAAAAAGAAAAAAAAATCAAGACGCAAATGTTCTTGTTTGCCTCTTCTGTCAACAAACTAAGCTTCGCGAGCCATCGTCTTCATGTGAAGCGAGCTACTGTCGCCATCTGACAGCGCTTGGAGTCGTTGACCGGACTACTTTATTGGGAAGGAGGTGGCTGGCCATCGAGGCTTTTTGATGGATAGTAGGCTGGCGGCGTAAACGCGCCGTCGTTGGGACAGCGGGTAGGGTGGCTTCCACGCTCCGGCAACGCCAACCCGACGCGGCATCGTTGACCGACGCGACATCGTTGACCGGAGCGGGAAAATCGCCGCTTCTTCGCGCAGCCAAGTATAGGATAGATTCCAGCACTTTGTCATTGTTTGTCCCTCCTCTCTTCTCCGCCACGTGGTCGCGCCAGTGTGGCTCGGGTGCCGGGCACGGCGGACACCGGAGATTGCCTGTGGATGAACCGCAACGTTGTGGGTCTAATAGCGGCCGCTTGGCTAAGAGATGCGGTCACCAGAGATGACGACTCGGCGAAGGGCCCCGACAACTACGAGAGGATAGATGCTTCTGAAGTAGACCACTGCAGGCGGCAAAAGAAGGACTTAACCAGCCAGCGTTCGTTGCGCAGTCCACTCCACGCTACGTGCCGTTCTTGTTTTTTCTATTTTTGTCGGGAATGTTGAGAGAAATGAAAAATTCAAGGCGATGCCATTACTGTTGCGTTAAGCGTCGCGAGACGTCATATTTTAGGTTTTTGGACTTTGCTGAAAACGGCTCCGTCACAGTTTCATTAACTCTTCAGTAATGCAGTTCAAGATGAACACTATGTTAGCTTCGTTAACTACGTTCACTGATTAAGCATTGGTTGAATTTTTTTTTTGTAGGGAAGACAGTTGTCCTGGCCTAATTTCTTTTAGATGCCACGTACAACTTACATTCTGAAATGTCTATGACCAAAAAAACCCTCAATGAAGTTTGCGAGAATTTTACGAACCGCCATCTCGAAGACTGTTATGCGTAATTTACTTTTAGCGGTATGTTTTTACGTTCTACTGATAATTTAATGCGGCCGAATTTCAACCAAGGTGACATCTAGAAGAACAGGAAGTCCTATAGACAGATCGTGCAATAGTTTCACTGTTGTTTCTTTTGACTCATCGAGCGGTCTTGCTGTACGTCGGCCAGCGGAAGCTATATCGAGAGAGAGCTGACCGATCGCGGTCCGGGCGGCAGCAGAAGCTTCGCTATAACTCGCGCTGTCCTCGAACAAAGGCTCCCCGCGGACTTCTGCTGCGCCAGGTAGTTGGACTGCATCGCTCGAAAAAAAGAAAGAAAAAAGATCTCGAAAGAGAGGAGACGTCCCATTTTGGAGGCAACAAAGGCAATCCTTCGATATCGACCAGGAAATTGTGACGGGACACTTTCTCTTCGTGTCATTTCTCCTGTTTTTTTTTTTTTTTTCGGAATTGTGTCCACCTGGCCGTGCGTGCGTCTTAGGTGCATCACAGTCCAGTTGTATTGTGGGCGTGGGCTAACGTGTCTCTCGATCGCAGGATCGGTCGGAGTCGGGAGATAGGGCAGTGCGGATGCGAAAGCGGTTGTGATTACGGCGAATACGATGCAGCGTCGTCCGCAGTGGCTGCGTTGGTTGGTCTACGTGACGCATGGCCGTGCGACTAGGCTGATTGCGCTTCAAGCTATTGTGTCCGCGCCTTCTTTGCGTTTGAGCTTTCCTTCGACTGCAAATATATATTTTTTGTTGTTTGCTTGGCGCGCCCGTCGCTATGTGCCTTCTCAACTGCGATTGCAACGTTCTCCGTTGTACATGAGGGGGCGCAGCGTTCGTCATATCTTTCGATAGTGGTCAAATATGTTCATTTTCATTTGTTTGTTTATTGCTTCGCCGTTGTAGTCGTCTCTATATACCTCCTCACAGGGTTGCGGGACACGTACTGAAACTTCAGAGTGCCGCCATGATGCCGCGGCATTTCACTTCAGCGCTTTCGATACAGTGTCAGGCTGAACTACGCGTTATCTACTGCTTCCACTCCCCTTGACAGAGCGCCTCCGACATATAGAACGCCGGAGGAAGCTTGTGCTTCTATGTTGCAAATATTATCTTGAAAGGAACTTTCTTCGGTAAGAGAGAGAGAGAGCGGGTGGGGAGTATGAACAAGAGGAAAATAAAAATCTAATTATCGGGAAAAATACCGGAAGGAGTTCTTATACCTGACTTTGTGCTCCGCGAGGATGGACTGTTTCTTTCTTGCTTGCCTTCACTTTCAATGGAGTGTTGTGTGTTGGCGTTGCACTTCAGATGGCGTGATGTAGCCACGCCGGCGGGAGCCAATTAACTTGGGATTATTCGCAATTCGGGCACGCGCGATGTCTGCTTCCGAACCTGCCTCCCGATCCATTTCTTTTTTTTTTTTTGTTTGCTTCCGGAAGCTGAGGAGCCCAATAACCCGACGCTGTCTGAAAGAATCCTGAGTCAGCCGGAGTTGAAGTGTTTGCCCCAGATATTATCAGTCGTTTCTTTCTTTTCACATTTCACACACGTCCTCTCAGCTTGGTACATATAGGCTACGAACAAATCTTGTGAATTGCAGACTCCAGCCTGACGAAGCTTTCCAATTGGGAAAGTTTTGTTGAGACTTTATTGTATTTTTGCTCGTTCACATTTTTATAACCATGATTCGCAAGATGATTGTGGGGAAGTATGAAAGAAGTGGTAATTCCGTCACAGTTCATTTCGAATTATTCTGGCTGGCCATTCAACGACGAAGGGGACATGGTGGAATAATAATTTTTCTTTTGTTTTCAACATTTATTTTTTACC
Source organism: Amblyomma maculatum (assembly GCF_055883805.1). Lineage (NCBI taxonomy): Eukaryota > Metazoa > Arthropoda > Arachnida > Ixodida > Ixodidae > Amblyomma > Amblyomma maculatum. The sequence goes on along the minus strand of NC_139351.1, from coordinate 114,195,198 downwards.
TTGAAAAGGAAGCGATAAGTGTGCACGTGAGCCGTGTGAGAGATACTTGATGGCCACTACCTTGCGAAGGTAGCATACGGATAGTTAGAGTGTCTCACGAGCCATAGGTAATCTCAGATATATAAGATGTGTTCAAGGAGAAATTCTGCCGAGAACTTTCTTAAGTTCATTTGCGCACTGACTTAACCAATAAAAGTGAGGAGTGTGTCTTATCACTCTTATCCGACGTCCCCGCAATGACTTGCGCTGTACTGTGTTTTTCTGCGTTGCACTGTGCCTTATTGTTCACTGCACTGCGCTGTATTGGAAGTTCACTACACTCTTCTACATAAACCCTAGTGCTCAGTTGCATTTTAACGGCCTGTGGCGTGCAATGTCAGAGATACCACGAACGAGCGGTTTTGCTTATAATGTACCTGTGACACTTTGTGTAGTGTCTCCGTTTTCTTATTGAGAACATTGCACCACAATGGGCGTCCTAGATTGCGACTTCCAAAATGCTCGAAACTCGTTGCCATAAAAGTACTCCAAGTACCATTTTTCGTAATTGTCCATCATGCCATGAGTGCACTTGCTTGCCTTTAAAGTCGACTTCACAAACGCGAAGCGCGAGCAAAATCACTTACGACAATTAAAATAATTCAGGTGATTAGATATGGCAAAACGTTGGCACACTTACCGGTAACTTTAGGTGAATTGCTTTAGCGTTCGGCTTTACAGCTCGAGGTTGTAGGATCGAATCCCTTCACCGGCAATTAACGTTGTTATTGATGCGACGCAAAGGCGCCCGTGCACTGTGCGATGTTAACGTACTTTAATTTAAACCAGATGTTTAGAAGTGATTCGGAGCCCACTCTTAAGCAGTCACCATAGCCTTTGATAAATAGCGCCCCACATACCAGTGCGATGATAAACCCTACACATTTTCGTGGTTTTGTTATGTTGTGCCCGCCTGCTTTGTTTTACCCAAGCTCTAGACTAATTTATATGATCTAAAGTAAGATGCTGCTTCTGGGTATATTAACTTAACCTCGAAATGAGTTTAACTGTCCCTGACCCTTCGCAAATTGAGGGTTCTAAGAGGAAAACGTAAATATTCAATAGTAAGCGGCTAATCAAGAACTCCAACGACTGCAGAGAGCACTAGAGGCGTTAGTGTTCCGAGTAGATTACGTGTATATACATATATGCTAGGTGAAAACCCGGAACGAATCCCGCAGTATAATTGCTAATGTAGCCCAGCAAAAAAGAGAAACCCCCGAGTCATTGCGCTCACATATCTCACTTCCACCTTTCGTTGCAATTTTAAAAAGGAGTCTTCCTTCCCGTTCACTCGAACCAAAGTTGCGGCCCCTATTCCTGACCGGATGAATGCTTCCGAAAATGGAATTTTCTTCGGGACTCTGCTCCGGTGCCTCGTCCCGGGGCCGAAGGAATAAAAACTCATTACACCACAGAGATGACGAAGCCGGGAAGGTTAACAATGGCAGATCCCATGAAAGAGGAAGCTGCAGACTGCGCTAATATTTTTTTTTTATCTGTATCGCTCACCTTACTCTCTACGATGATAACGATAGCTCCTTACGTCCGGTTTTCAACGGTAGACCACTAATGCCCTCGGCTGTGCCAGCGTACGTGACTCTCTAGGTATAACTTGCAATTGATACAAGTATATCGCGGGCCAGACCTCCCACCGCAACCACTAACGCGCTAACATGGTTGCGAAAGCCATTTATGGAGGCGCTGTTGAAAAAGGCGTTAGGGACGCTAAACAAAGCTTAAAAATAGCGCTATTATCTTAGCACCTTTCTCCTGAGGAAACGGTGCCTGCTAAAGAGGGATTTCCGGTTTATCTTTAAAGCCGCCCCCCCTCCCCCCCCCCTTTTTTTTTAATCATGGGATGGCGCGGAAATCCGTTGAATGGCGTACACAGCTTCCCACTCAAGAGGTTCATTTTTGCCAGGATTGAGTTTATTGTGCCGGACGGAACGCGAATGCGTGATCAGGATTTTCAGGAAGCAGCACAGCCTGTACGACGCACATCAGTTGAAGTGCTGCGGGTGTTGATGCTTCCAAACAGCCACACACAAACTTATGGGAGATTTGCGGGGCTTGTGTTTACATGTGGTTTCATAAACCTTTATTTTGAAAGGAAGGAAAAGATTATCTCATTGCCGGTTAACCTGATATAATGTACGCTGTCAAATCAACAAAATGGATGGGGTCTAGACCACTATCATTTTGTATCCAAAAAGGCGATACGGGAAGGAAAACGGATATAGTTCAGAAACAAAAATACTGGCGATAATGGTTGGTTTGGTTTGGTTTATGGGGTTTAATGTCCCAAAGCGACTCAGGCTATTACAGACGCCGTAGTTCAGGATCTACGATAATGAGAAGCCATAATTCACGTCCGAGGTGTCTATACGGTATCTTATTATATGCCTTGTTATGTTTTCGGCATGAATCGCCATTTTGCTTTGCTGAGTTTGGTCTCAGTTCTGATTTGGTTGGACTTATGGAGTTGTCATCCCATAGCTACTTAAAATATAAGATACTCTTAATGCAAGGTTCCAGAAAATTTCAGCCACCTGGAATTCGTTAACAAGCACTGACAATACACAGCGCACGGGTGCCTTGCATTTCGCCTCGATCGAAAAGCGGCCGCCGCGGCCGGGATTTGATCCCACGTCCTTGTGTACATTAGTGGAGCGCTCTAACCACTGCTCCAGCATGGTGGGGAGGTCTAAGCTTTCGTATGTATGATGTGCAGTGAACGCTTTCAGTGATTTTCTCAGAGCCGGCAGGTAGAAATCATAGTCGTTTCGTTATCTTCTTGAAACAAGCCGTCCTTTCGTTTTTACACCACGCATTAAAATTCACCAATTAAATGAACTACCATAGCTGGAGGTTATTCCAAAACAAGGAAACGTAGTTTTTGTTGACAGTAAGCATATAATGACTCGTCTGACCTAGCGCACGATCTGCAGTTTGATACGAAACGTTTTGACGTGATATTTGTATATTTGTGGCGTGAAAGGCGCAGATGCCTGTTTACATATAACGATATGACGACTTCCATTTTGCAGTCAAGAGGTAAAAATGAAGCCGGAAGCTATTGTTGAGGGGACGTCATGGCAAATACGGACGACATGGTCCCTGTAATACAGTCACCTTCACTGCAGTAGCTTTAACGCGAGTCGGGCATTACACCAATAAGCTTTATCTCAACACCTTCCTATTATGCATATACATTTAGCAGCTTCGTCTTCTATCATTATAGTTAGAAACTTGCTTAGTATTGCTGACTGAACTCGCCATGGTAGTTCAGTTGCTTTGGCGTTTGGATGGCGAGCGCTAAGTGGCGGGATTGAGATGTCGGCTGCATTCCGGAAGGAGTCAAAGCCAAAGACGCTGTCGCACCGAGAACGCTCTCTGATGGGACTAGACGGTCAAAATTAGTCCGGTGCTCTCACCTGGCGGTGTGCCCCAAAGCTCACCGTGTATCATGCAAAAATAATGGGTGACATTTAAGCTCCGTCTATAAGAATATGACGCGATAGCGTAGGCTACCATCTGGCATATAGAGCACCACATTAAACAAGCCGTATGAACGTGCCTGTGTTGTATAAGAGTGCCGTGTTTGTATCGGTATCCAATAGCACTGGAAGGTTGATTCCACCTTCCTACCTCGAATGAGAAACACGAATTGGCAGCTCCTTCTAGCCTTCCAGCCTTCTGACATCGTGTGGTCTTGCTAAGCACGAACTATCGAGGAATCCGTGCTCGGCCAAGTCAACTGCAAGCTCTCACCTGCCAGAGAACGCGGGAGCAATAATGGCCACCTTCACGGATAACCTGGCGTCGGCTGCCGGCGTCGGCAGCCATTCGCCGGCATTGGTATTGTGAGCGAAAAATTACGAGCATGGCGCTGACAGGTGATAGCTGACAACTGACATGGCCGAGCACTACCTGGACGTAGGGTTGCCTGACATTACGTTTGGCAGGAGCTGCCAACTTGGGCCTCTCCTTTCATATAAGAAGGGTGGTATCAGAATAAGCTTGCCAGAATCGTTGCATTCACGTCACTCCTAGGCCACACATGGCGCGTTCATACGGCTTCGTTAAAGCGAGGCTTTATATGTGGGTTGGTAGCCTACGCTATCGCGTCATACCCTTAATTTGCGCCATGTTTGTTGCAACACACGAATCATGTATGAAACTAAACGACTAGTATGTGCACCTACGCCACAGCGGCGGCCATTTTGTGGCGAATTAAGCACGGCGAAAGGCTGCAGGCATATCTAATCGCCTTATCGTTATCTGTTTCGACTTCCACTGCTAAATCTGTGCTCTGCGCCACAAAATGGCTCTCGTGATGGCACTTGAATACCTGCTGTACTACGAATTGTAGTGTTTTTTAGTAGTCTTTGTTACACACCTGCCGGCTCGTTAGGCGGTGTTTCAAGCGCCAGCGGCTTGCCGATGTTTGCTTTCAGAGTCGCTTATATTTCCTCATTTTGTGTTTCGTTCCGATTCTGAAGCTCAACCGCTACCCGCTGTCTGCATTGGCGCCAGTCGGAAATATGACGATAGCGCAGCGCTGGCGACGGCAACGCCGAGGCTCGTCTTACAGATAAAGCGTGCGCGCTCGCCTCGCAGCGTCGCGAACGAAAGCGGCGCGGCGCGTCTTTCCGAGAGGAAAGATTGCAGCACGGTGAATGGGAGGCATAACGCCGAGGAAACGTAAGGTGAGCGGCGCCGATAAACGAGCGGAGAAATTTCGTCCATATTTCCTGGGGCGGCGCCGATGACGCCGTTTGTGTAAGCAGCGCTGGGCCTAATGTACGAACGGAGCGGCAGTCGATTGGTGTATATGCAGTACCAGCGGAAGTGGGGAAGTTCTGCGAGACACGCTAGGTGCGTATGGTCGCGAGCATACATGGCAAAATTACTTTTGAAAATGAATTAAATTACATTACTAATTACTTTGCTGAAGATCGCAGAAAAGTAATTAAATTACATTACTCATTACTGCTCCTCCAAAAGTAATGAAATTACATTACAATTACTTATATTGTGTAATTCAATTACTTTAAAATTACTTTCTAGCTTCCATAAATGCAAAAACTAAGTAAAGCTGTTAAACAAAACAACTTGTTCTCCAGAGTATTCTAGTGCTGCTCAATTCTATCTCCTTTTGCCAATCCGTTACGCTGGCTTCGGATTGCAGCACGTCGTTCCTGCTTTCGCGCATTTTACTAATTGTTGTCTATTGAAGGAGTGATGGCGCACTTTAGTAAAAGTAATTTCGAGAGGAATTAATTACTTTGCTAAGAAATTACTACCAAAAGTAATTCACCACATTACTAAACTACCAAACTGAAAAAGTAATTCATTACATTACAAATTACCGAGAAAAGTAATTAAATTACAGTAATTTCATTACTGTAATTCAATTGATGCCATGTCTGGTCGCGAGTAAAAAAAAAATATTACTACAAGTGAAAGGCGACCACATCTTTGATATCTCACCACGCGGCGCTTCGGTTCGCAGACGTGCCTCTCGGGTAGTGCCCATTTTGGCAGCACAGGGAGGGGGAAGGGGCACGGCAGGAAATACCCATGATCAAAAGTGCCGTCACACGAACGTCGAAGTGCCGGCCTACGTGACTGCACATGTGGCATTTCTTTTTTCTGGCTCTACTATTGAATAAAAAAAAAAATGGCTCCTTCTTTTGTCAGCAAACAAATTTTTTTGGGCAGTGACAGTTTGGTGAATACTCCTACTTGAAGATCGAAAACGGCCGGGTTATCTCGATATCAGCTGTTTCGTGAAATGCAGCGCCAGACGTTGCCATTTCGACTACTCGATGATCCGTGACGTGTGCTAATAGTTTTTACTTGCGACTGTACTTCATTTTGCCCAGTTTAACTACCGAAACAGCACGAACCATCGGCGTAACACTGGGAGTGTTGGCACTGTTAGGCCCTACAGAGGACTAGTACACTCACAATACACACCAAAATTGGGTCGATGGCTTGCGGTTCCTCATTATACATTGCACTGCATTTCGGGGCACGTAGACAGCACGTAGTGAGCTGTGGTGCACTTGTTGAATGCTACTGTACAATGAGAGATGCGTGAAATGTTTTCAGTGAAACGCTTTCTCCGATTTTACTAACGTAGGATAGCTCTAATGTACTTAACTTTTTGGTATGTGCGAACAATATGGACGAGCGATGTAGCACAATTGCTCCCTTAGTGTAGGATGGTGCCGAGTTGGGATTCTTGCTAGGGACGAGGTGAGGGTGGGTTGAACATGGGGTCCTAGTCCGACGGACGTCCGTTGTACGTATATCGAACATAACCGGATTTCCGTCGGATGCCCGAACGACCGAAAACTGACGTCCGTCGGTTGTCCGTTGGATGTCTATGGCCGTCTGGGTAAGTGGTACGGGATTATTGTCATGGGCAGCGGCTTCAACCAAGCCAATGATGGGCCCAACAAATCTTAAAGCAGACGGCACCAGCAGGATCGAGTTACTGATGTTCCTACGACGACTACTAATAGAGCTCGATCTTGTCCAGGGCAGGAGGGGAGACGACAGAAACTGGGCTCGATGTAGTGCCCTTAGTACAGTTGGTGAAAAGTGATCGAGAGAGCTTGAGCAGCAAAGACGATACGCGGTAGTAAGTGGCGTGCAAATAAGAGGTACCGGTAAAGTCACACCCTCCTTTTGGTGGCTTTATTCGAACCACTAGACGAGTGTTTGTCTGAGCTTGATAGTTACGCTCGTCGGGCCACGGAAATGGTGACCCCGGAATCGGGTCTCAGGTCAAAGTACACGGAAGTTCGATCCGTAGAAACCCGAGGCTGCCTAGAGTCTAAAATTTCACATTGTCCTTCGTGTCGATGATAAGGATAGCGAAATAGGATAGCGAAATAGCGAAATAGCAAGAAGGAAAATAAACAGTAATTGAACACTCTTTCAGGACACTTGGTGCGTTATTTTGGATGTTTAGTTTGATGGTTTGCTGTGCCGGCTATGTTTTTAACTGCTTTTTCTTTCTTCCTTTACACGCGTAAGTTTTGTAGACTGTGAGAAATTTTTTTTTGCGTCAGTTTTACACATTATGGCATGACACGTAATTTGAAGTGAGCTATGGAAACTATGATACGCCTAATACAATACTAAGCATCACAAAAAGCCGAGTTTCTATCACGAAACCACCTTACATTAAATTCACGAGTGGTTTTGATGGATTCAGCTCCTTCGTTTAGGAATGATGGTGCGCTTAGTTTCCAAAGAAGCGAAGTGTGTCCCCGAATTGTCGCGCTCAGAGCGGACAAACTGAAGTGCCCGGCTAGATATCAGTTTCTCGTTAATTCGTCTTGCCACATAACACACCGAGGAAGCGGGCCTATAGAGATTGTCCAGAACGCTATGTTTATTTGACGACAAGTAGTAGTCCTACTCCGAACACAATGAACTAGACGGCCATGTGCATGTATGCAGCCCTCGAGGAGCGTAAGCGAGTACAGCGACACTATTCCCCGTAGTAAGTTCTCAACTACGCTATCAAATTCTTGCCAAAAGCTTTTTACAACGCACTAGCAGTTCTATACTTTCTTTTGTTGGCATATATAGGGCCCTAGTTTAAAAGTGTTTAGAACTGGAGCAGAGAGCTCGCTGCAGCGCTTGAATCAAGTCACCTTTCGAAGAGGAAGACCTTTTCTTTTTCTTCGATTTCGGGCGCTTCGCGAGCCTAAGCAGGTGGAAACAAGATGCTGGCTTTATAGGGGAGAAAATGCATGAACTAGATTATTTGAACAGAAGGTGTCTCGCCAGGGCCGAGAGAGCAAGTTTCAAGTTTCCTTGCGTCGCATTTCGCATGCGAAATACCGTTCAGTGCCGTCGAAGCTAATCGCGGCTGCCTCGACTCGCACAGGTGACACGCGTGCAGCGGTGCTTTGTAATTGGCTGTGGCGCCATTGCTTCATACCGGGGCTGGCCAATAGTGCGGATCGTTTCTGCGATGAGAGGATGCACACGCGTGCATACGGCCTTCTGATTGGAGGACGCTGAGCTGTGGAGTCTGCACTACTGCCCTTTTTAGGAAGGCGTAACGTAGGAGGTATGCAAAAGGCTCTTGCTGAACGATACAGTGAAGCCGTCCTGAATGCACGTTTTATATTATTGCAGCCAGTCGGTATCGTTCGTGTCGTCTCTTTTTACAGGAGCCCGTCGCCGGAGGCCTAGAGCGCGTGATGAGAGAACGGGGATTCTCTTATTCTGCGCTGACGTTGGGATCAAGATGCGACTTAAACGCAGAACATACTCTGCGGAAGGGAGCAAAATTTGCCGTTTAATTGTAGTCACATAAACCTGAAACCTGACAACTTTACAAGGAGTCCTACATAAGTAAATGTTTGATTGTTTTAAACCCTGTCGTAGTCTGGTTAAGTATCCGTTACAATTGCACAAGATTGCGTAAGATTGCAGAAGGTTACATAAGATTTCAGAGGATATGGATAGTTATTTCGCGATAGATCAACCCCGAACTGAAAAATGTCCTCTGTAAAGTAGTAGAGTACGTGTGGCTCAAATATACCGAAGCGGAAGAAACACCTTTGAAAGCGTGTGATGTTTAAGAGAGCTGCATTTGGGTATTCATAGTACCTGTTAGGAAGCTGATCTCAAAGCGACACCGAAAGGAAACAGCACTTCGTGCTGCTTTGAAAGATGCGT